>NC_141045.1:20192500-20396250 GCF_052040795.2 Danio rerio
CTTGGCATCCCATATGGTAAGAACTATCTAAATGAGTTCCAATAGTTTATTTGATTTGTTTAATTTTCATACAAAGGTGTATTATGTTGTTTCAGGGAAACTCTGCTGGAACTTGTCCTGCTATTTTCTCTGGCCATTTGGGAAATCCATCGAAAAGGTTCTACTTCCTTTTATTTCCATGCAATATTTGTGTGTTTTGCTATTTTTGATCATTTTAACACACAATCTCTATTATTTATTTGTGAAAATGAGGTGTTTTGTTAAATATGACGTCACACATCACAGTCTCTAAGTCTAAAAGCTCTTACAGATAACAAAAGCAAAAACAAATGGTATTATTATACTATTACAACCTCTTTGATGTTAGACTAGGGTAAAAGGAATAACATTTCATGTGTTGCCATTTTACCATGTGATGGTGGAAGCAAAAGACATGGACAACGGAGATGACAACAAATAATATTTAATGTACAAAAGTGAAAACCATACAAATGCCCAAATATATATTCAAAAATGAAATATTTACAATAATGAAAGCAGCAAGTTAAAAAAAGAAAGTATTAAACAAAATTTTAGCTCAACTCCGCAGTAAGGGGACAAATGTGAAGTCAAGCAAAAGAAAGAAATATAACAAACAATTCTAACTCATGAAAAACTCCTTACCTCGCAAGAAAGCATATTGAAATAAAAGAAAAGGAAAGTCTTCTGCAACGTGCTGCGTCACACAGTGTGCTAACATACATTAGTAATCTCTATGATGGCGAAGCAGTGGCACATGTTCTGCTTGCGTACACTTGGGTTTCCTCCGAGTGCTCCGGTTTCCCCCACAGTCCAAAGACATGCAGTACAGGTGAATTGGGTTGGCTAAATTGTCCAAAGTGTATGAGTTTGTATGGATGTTTCCCAGGGATGGGTTGCGGCTGGAAGGGCATCCGCTGCGTGAAACATGTGCTGGATAAGTTGGCGGCTCATTCTGCTGTGGTGACCCCAGATTAATAAAGGGACTAAACAGAAAATAAAAAATGAATGAATGAATGAATCTCTATGATGCTCTGACAGTGATTCATCTTCTATAAGTGGTTTAGGTTACACTTTACAATGAGGTTGTATTAGTTTATGTTAATTAATGTATTCACTTGCATAATCAAACAATGAACAATACATCAATAACAGCATTTATTAATCTTTGTCAATGTTAGTTAATGAAAATAAAGTTAGTTAATAAATGTTAGTTCTTAACCCACAGTGCATTCACTAATGATAACAAATGTTATTGTTCATTATTAGTTCATGTTGGTAAATACTGTACGTTAACTAATGAAACCTTACAGTAAAGTGTGACCATGTTTTAAATTTTGGTGTCTGGAACGCAGAAAGTCCAGAGACTGTAATTACACCATCATTTTGTGTAAGATTCAGATTAATGCATAATATTACTAAATTGTGTCTATTGAAAGAGTTTTCTCTATTTAAATGAGTAGAGACTTTGTAAGGATAAACGCTGCTGTTTTCAGGCCAGTGTCAGTGTGCCGGTGTACAGTGTAAAGATCCTCCAGGATGGTTTATCTGTAGAAGAAGAGCATGATGGGAAGGCTTCATCTCCTTTTCTGCAACCCACAACGCTGGAGGAGACGACAGAAGAGCCCACCAGAGAGCCACACGACCACCGATATTGGGTAATAGAGTCAAACAGAGATCCTATCAAAGTCATCAAATTTATTTATTATTATTACAGGGTAAAAAAATAGGTACAGTATTATTATGACAGAATTTTCCTGTGTTACAACTACATTTTTTATTTTGCACTGCATTTCATTGAGTTTTTACGTATTTGTAAAATATCTTCACAATGTCTGTTCAGTGTGTGTGAGATGTTTATTTTTTACATTGTTTACATGTTGTATTCTTTATACAATGCTGATATTTGTACTTCAGATACAATTTTCATAAACAACCCAACAACAACCATTTTCTTAACCCACCGGTCTGTTTTAGTGAACTACAAATTAGCGAAGTAATGGAAAATGATATGAATATCCACCTACAGTTAAAGTCAGAATTATTAGCCCCCCTTTAATTTTTTTCTTTTTACATATTTCCCAAATTTCAAATTATGTTTAACAGAGCAAAGAAAATTTTTACAGCATATCTGATCATATTTTTTCTTCTGGAAAAAGTCTTATTTGTTTTATTTCAGCTACAATAAAAGCAGTTTTTAATTTTTTTTAAAAACCATTTTAGTCTACAGAACAAACTATTGTTATCCAATATCTTGCTAATTACCCTATATTACCTAGTTAACCTAATTAACCTAGTTAAGCTTTTAAATGTCACTATAAGCTGTATAGAAGTGTCTTGAAAAATATCTAGTAAAATATTATTTATTGCCATCATGGCAAAGATAAAATAAATACGATATTAGAAATTAGTTATTAAAATTATTTATATGTTCTATATTTATGGTGTATAATATAACATTTGATTATTACTGCAGAAATGTATCCTCAGTACTTAATCAGCATATAATAAATTGATGTAGTCTGTAGTTTTTTCTACTGTTATGACTATAGATTGTGCATGTCTCTTGATTTCAGTGTCGTTTGAGCACATACGTCTGGCTGTTGGTGGGTATTCCTCTACTGGCCGTC
The DNA here is from genome assembly GCF_052040795.2 of Danio rerio. Lineage (NCBI taxonomy): Eukaryota > Metazoa > Chordata > Actinopteri > Cypriniformes > Danionidae > Danio > Danio rerio. Next base: position 20,195,149 of record NC_141045.1, read on the forward strand.
ACACATTCACTGATGTGTCTAATCTCGTGGCTGCTGGTTTTCACCATCCCTGTGGCCAAGATGAGCGCCAAAACCTTACGCATCATCCTGCTCATGCCCCCTGAACACATCCACATCAGCCAAAACCCTGAGGTCAGAACCCTGCACGGTTATGATAACACACACTGAGCTTTTCCTGTCTATTAATTAAATCAATACTACATTAAAAAATGAAAACTCTTAAGGCTCTTAATATTCTCACCGTCAGGCCATCCATGTAATTATATTTTTTTACAGAGGTTTCAAAATGTAGTACTTTGAGATTTATAGTCAATGTCCAATGATACTTTGAGAGTCCAAAAAACAACAACAACAACTATCAAGCACGCAACACAAAATTGATACTTTATGATACATTGAGGTCATATAAAGCAAAACGATAAAGCAAAACTGAGAAACGAAACGCTTTTTATATGATTATATTTAATCCAAATGTCTCTGAGTGTTTTCAAGAAATTGTTATCATATTAGCCAGTTTTAATGCCTTTCAAATGTTTATTTTTAGGCTCAAGATCACGAAGTCCGAGTCATTCTGTGCTGCTACAGTGCAGTGAACCTCTACTATTATAAATACACAGTGGACGGGATCAACGTTTTTGCTGTCAGTATCCTTAACATTAAACTACAAATGCTGAATTTAAAACCTGTCAGTCTTTAAAACTGACCTTCAGACATATGTTGTCAGTTCACATCTGCAGTACTTGCTGCAAATAATATTTACACTAACATTTAAAGTTATATGGTAAAGTTTAAAGTCTGTGTTTAGGAGAGAATACTGTTGTTACTGCTAATATCTTATGTTCAAATACTGTGACATATCATTACAATAAGTATTTTCTATTTTTTAATATATTATTATACAATGTAATTGATTTCTGAGATTGGAAAGCGAAGTTTTCAGGTTTACTGTGAGATTTTCCAGTTTTCTGTGATCCTTCAAAAATACTTCTAATAGGATAGGCGGCAGCTAGCTGTCTGAAATTCTCACATGGTTGCCCACTGAAGCTAAGCATGGCTGCGCCCGGTCAGTACCTGTATGGGCGACCACATGGGAAAGCTAGGTTGCTGCCAGAAGTGGTTTTAGTGAGACCAGCAGGGGGCACTCAACCTGCAGCCTGTGTGGGTCCTAATGCCCTAAAATATATATATATATATATATATATATATATATATATATATATATATATATATATATATATACTGCTCAGTGAGCGCCGTCTTTCGGATGAGACATTAAACTGAGGTCCTGACTCTCTGTGGTCATTAAAGGTTCAGGACACCCCGGAGAACTTTTTTTTTTATATTAAAAGATGTGTGTGTGTTGAGCATCAGTTAAGACAATGTTAGCTCCTGTCAGCTTTAATTGTGGGGAAAACTGCATAATTTTGAGCTTTTGTCAGCTAATTTCAGCTTCCGGGTTTAAAATCATTTTTGGGGCGGGATCAAAATCGGCGACGTAGCACAGTACTGCAAGTGCAATGATGACGCGTCGGTTTCTCATTATTATTCACAGCAGAGTTTTCTTATCCTATGAGAAGAGCCGGCTGATTAATTATTCATGAGACCTGCCAGACATGCCAGTGTCAAGCCCGAGCTGAGAGACACGGAAACCACGGCACAGTATTTAGCCGTTCATGTAGGCTCATATGCGTTTGTTTCCATGATCCACGGGGTTTGTTGCATGTTTTCCCCCGCGATCTTGTCTGGGCCGATCATACAGCAAAGCTGTGTGCGTGCTGCTAGCATTTTTGTCGGGAGAGCAGCACGAGAATTAGAGAATGGCGGACGCTGTCTTTTATCAGGAGTTCGTTCACATTCAGACACATCACTGTGCTGCTGTGTTTGCCTAAATCCTCCAGATTACCAGCAGGGCTAATGGTTAAAATAGACAGGTCAGGAGACCTGCTGCACTTAGTCTGCTGGATACGGGGATTGAGGGAGAAGTCCTCATTTATAGTGTTTACATGAACACACATCTTTATAATGATATAAATTGTGGTTTTCTGTATATGAAATTACGAATAACAAATGTAGCAGGGCATTAAATCACTGTTCATTTCTTTGCATTTTAACTTTGTAAACTATAAACTCATGCGTCTCCTCACGGTTTGTGTCTCATTTTGTGAGCTAACTGACATCAACAGTTGTTCTCTCCCCTGCTGGCTACGCCCACTCCTGCCCGATGCTCGCGGAGCTCCACGCCCATTAATCATGCATCTTTTGAAAAAATTCTGAAGTAGACTTTAACCGAAAGTGGGGGGTGTCATGGCCCTTTAAAAATCCAAAGGATGTCCTTTGAAAAAGAGTAGGGGTTTAACCCCTGCATCCTGGCCAAATTTGCCCACTGGCCTTTGGCCTTCTAACCCTCCCCATATCATAATTGACTTCACCATTCCTCCTCACTACTAATCAGCGGTGTAAGGTGTGCCGTCTGGCACAATATGGCTGCCGTCACATCATCCAGGTGGATGCTGAACACTGGTGGTGGATGAGGAGATCACCCCAATGTGTAAAGTGCTTTGAGTGTCCAGAAAAGCACTATATAAATGTGAGCACTTTTTATTATGATTTTGTTCTTTAAAAAATCCTATCATTTTCTGTCTAAAAATTTTAAACATTTTGCTGCTTAAGGTTTAAGGAAACTAAATATTTGAAGAATAGAAGGTTCAAAAGACTTCTTTGAAATGGATATCTGTGAATTTTGATCAATATAATAGAACCTTGCAGTCGACGATTACTAATGTTAAAGGCACAATATGTCTGATTTTTTCATTAAAAATGCAAAACTACTTCATACTACCATGATGATAAGTTTTGAATACTTTAGGCCATACATGAACATGATTTCTGCACGAGTTTAATGGGATGCAATGAGGACAATTACCATGATTCCACATTCAGTCATGCTGTCATCAAACCATGCCTTTGTTTGTTATGAATATGCTCCCTCTAGTGATGAAAAGCTCATACTGCGCCTTTAACTGAAATGTTTGCGATTAGATCAAGTAATCAAATAAGAAAGTTAATCAAAAGTTTAATGCTGCAATTGAAATTTTCGAAAGAATGCTTTATTTTAATGTTAATTATTGAAAAGAATTACATGTTTACAAGAATTGCTGTTTTCCTTACATGAAGTTACTATAGATCTCTTACCTTTAGTTATAGTGTCACTAGTGATTGGTTATGTGGACCAAACAAACCAGTTTGCCAGTTCTGAAGTCAAATTCGCTACAGCGGTCAGTTCCATCATTCCGCTATCATATTACATTGGCATGGGCATTGCAAGGTGAGCAGATACCTGTGAGGCTGCTATAATACACCTGAACTAACAAATACCTGTGAGATACAAAATGAATTCAGCTTTTTTAGTGATCACAAGCGTTAACCAAGAAGTCATCACAATTTGCACTTGGAATCAGCATGAGTCAACAATAATTTTGTCACACTCTACATCATTTTTGTTGAAGCACTTGGTGCAATGGAGGAGTTTTGTTGAAAAAAATATAGTTTGAATGAAAGTAGATGAAGTGTAATTGCACTTGTGTGGCTGTTTGAATGCATTTAGCCACATCAGATTAAACTTTGAAAGTGATCTAATATATAAATGTGTGTTATGTGTTTTCGGTACATGTTGTTCAATTTTTCAAACCAAGAAATTTGTCCACTTGTGATTACTTGTACAAAACATCTTAATAGTAGATGCACATGTGTCTTGTCAGCATTTCTGCTCAGAGTAACTTTGCCGTCGGGGCTGTGGTGAACGCAACCTTTGGCTCCATCACTGAATTGACGTTTTACATCTCGGCGCTGCTCAGAGGTCATCATCAGGGAAACAAGTGTCTGCAGGAGATTGTGAAAGCGGCTCTTACTGGAACTCTACTGGGCTGCATTCTCTTCATACCAGTATGTGATTCAATACTAAAGAAAATCTCAAATCTTCAAAGAGTGCTATAGATGACTATTATATTTGTATATCTCTCTCAGGGGATCTGTATGATAATCGGAGGTCTGAAGCACCAGGAGCAGAGGTTTAACAGTCGCTCGGCAGGAGTCAGTTCCTCTCTGCTCTTCATATCGATAGGGGGTAAGACGTAATGCACTGTCATGAGTTGGCAGAAACCTGCTCGTTATTGTTCTGTATTAATTCAACTGGCCCTATTACGTGATTTTTAAAGTTGCCATAGAATGCATTGATACAATATGTTTGAATCGTTCTCTGATGACTACATAGAAGGTATACGGGTTGGGTAAGTGAAAAAATGATCCAGAAATGGATTCTACATGTATATTTATGACCCTAGGAGCTGGCACTAGAATAAAACGCTCTGTTTTTACCTTATTTGGAAGGGTCGTTAGTATTAATAAGCTCTGATCTGATGCTCCTACTGCATTTGCTGATGATCACAGAGTGAATAAATAAACATATATTTAGCATTCTCATGTGATGCTTTGTGCCTGTTGCTTCAAAGCTTAGTTGACCTACACGAGAGCTCTATAATTTAGATCCTGTTTTTAATAGGATGTGGCCAATCAAATGCTGCTGGGGGCATACATATTTATGAGCATCAGTGTTTTGATTAGGGTTGGGTATTGTTTGGGGTTATTTCGATGCTGTTGCTAAATCGATACTTTTAAAAGGGTAGCAGTGGCAAATGGTCCACAAAATAATCTACAAAATGATGGTGGTTGACTCCAGAAAAATCTTTTATTTGACAAAATTAAAAAAAATAACAATAATTTTAATTGAACAATATAATTAAAGTTTAAAGTATATGTCAATTCATATTTATATATTTGAATTGAATTGCATTAATATATGACTTTTGATCATTTGCTTGTAAGCATGAAATTATGATTTGCATTCTGCAATTAACAGTACATTAGCTTACTACTAACCTGTGGAAAGTCTGTCATCAAAATCAGGGAACACCTTGTATCTATGGTTTGGGCTTGTGACTACGTTTACATGGACATCAGTAATCAAATTATTTGAGTTAATCTGAATAAGACATTATTACGATTAAGGTGTTTACAAGAGTTGCTTTTAAAAATGTTCCTTTTCATGATCTCGTTTTACATGTTATAATATATATATATTAATTAACGCCATTGCGTCACTGTGCTATCCACGATTCCTCCGAAGTTTCATGTCATTATGGGTGTTTCATTTTTAATTTTTCGACTCAAACTTTTAGTTGATTCCATGTGCCCTCAAATGTTTCATTTAGTTTGACGTGTTTTCCCCCTTACACGCAATATCTGCTTCACATTGCTGTGTCAGAATCCTTTTTTGTAAAATATAGCCACACTTTAGAAAGCTTAGTTTAAAAAAATTGATGAATGCAATAATGCGTGTTGAACAATCTGAAAGGAGTTCACCGCTCACCGGATGCGCTATACTGTGCGCATAGCCTATGTGCGTGCATTCCCTAAGCAACAAGAACAAACGCCTAACAGCGACAGCGTATCCCTCAAAGTTGATTGGAATTAAATGTTTTAGAGATGGTGTGACACAATGCATACCTGTGTGCCTTTGATGCACCCCTTGATGCTTGTTGCAGCACCAGTGGCACTAAAATTAGGCACTGAAATTCATATGCTGATTTGGTCTGGTGTTAACCCGTTATGGGTTTTGGTACCCAACCTCAGTTTTGATTGGCCTTAATTTTGGGTTTTTTTTTCACTCTAAAAGCATTGTGAACTTTTAATGGGATAATCGACTGAAAAAAATTTTTATTCTGCTCGTTGTTCCAGGCCTGTTTGAAGGTGTAATTCTTTATTCTATTAAACACAAGAGAAGATATAATGAAGGAAAAATCATTCTTTCAAATATCTTATTTTGTGAAAGAATTCATAAATGTTTATGAATGCTAATTTATAAAATGTTTGTATATCTACTGAGGTTTATAAGTAACAGCAATTCAGACTTAAATCATAAACTAAAACACATTCAGAAAATTTGCAAATACATTTACCCAATTTAAAAGATAAGATAAATATAAATAATATTGGTTGTGCATTTATAATGTTTCTTGTTGTAAATATGACTTTGTGAATTGTGTTTTCATTCTTATACATTTGTATGTTTGCATTGTATGAATTAACATTTTAACTTACATATATTTTAACTTTCTATTGATCTCCTACTCTAGGAGTGTTTGCCCCTACGCTCTTCTCTAAAGCCTATGGGAATCTGGTGTGTGAGAACTGTACAAACTCCACAGGAACCAACAGCAGTGGCTCCTTCATGTGCAAAAACTGCCATTATGACCTGGTGAGATTTCCACCATCTGTCCTTTAATAATTTGTGTGATTAAATCATTTCTGCAATTACTGCACAATCCCATCGTCATTCCTTTTATTTTTGCTTCACTAGAGTGAAAACAACTACAGTCTGTTTCACAGTCACATTGAGTAAGTTACATATAACACACAGTACATATAACATGCAGATTATGCCATTCTGTCCTTGACATGTCTTTATCTTCCCAGGCCTCTAGTGTATACAGTTTCCTTTCTGCTGCCTGTCTCTTACATCATCGGCCTCATCTTTACTCTTAAAACGCATTCACACATCTACGACATTCACATTGGCGATGGAATGGGTGAGTTTGATAAAGTTCTAGCAAAATGATTAACAGAAATTCAAATAAGGGGTCAAATCTTTGTTGATATCCATGTCGATAAAGGAAGTTTCAAAAATACGCTTCATATAGGACCAATAGAAGTCAGTTGGTGTTTCTTCGTGATAGTGATATCAAACACAATGTTCATTTAAACTGTTTATAACAGAAATTCATGAAAGTGTTTATATTTTTGAAACATTAGTTGGTTTGAAAAACATGTACACTGTGTTCTGTTTTGGCTAACTGATTACTGAATTTTGATCCACTGGCAAGTTTGTTTGGACTGTTTGTTTGTTTTTTGTAGCTGACAGTTGGATGGAAAGCCTTGAATTTTTCAACAAAGACTACAAGTATTGACGATTCTGTGGATTTCATCTTTAAACTCTGATTGTTATTTTCATTTTCTAATGGTTTATAGTTTGTCTTGGCTATTCTAGCAGCTTTATCTTATTTTTCTGGAACCAGTCGAGAGTTGCTTGTCAGTATTTGAAATCATTGTCTTGCTGAAATGTCCACCGTAGTTGCATAATTTGCTCATTTTCTAAACTGATTAGTTTTGGTTTCTTTGCATGTATGGATTACTTTGGTTGTTACTGACATCTGGTGAAATCTTTGAGTCAGTGGCACCTTTTGAGAAAAATGGTGACATGTTTAGTACTTTTTTACTCGCTGTATAAATATGTGTTTATTGATTGTCTTTGTAAACATGCCCTTACATTGCAGCCTTTTGCGATTAGCTAATCATTACAGTATTTATCATATATGTTCATAATTGTGATAATAAATTATGGTATTAATGATAATGAAATTTTTCAACTGTAAAATTAACGTTAAAACTGATATATGTTCGTTTGTGTGTGTTCACAGCAAGTCATCTTGGAGCGTCAGTGCACTGGTCCCGATGGAGAGCTTTGCTTATTCTTATCTTCGCCACAGTCCTGATGTCTGCATGTGCCGATTTGACCACCGAACACATTCAGCCCATACTTAGCCACTCGTCTGTTTCTCAGGTTGATATTGCAGTATATCAAAATCAAACAGAAAAGGGCAGTAAATATGGTCTACCTGACTTTGTTTTTTCTCTCAGTATTTCATTGGTGTGACTCTTTTGGCCATGGTCCCTGAAATCCCTGAAATCGTCAATGGAGTCCAGTTTGCTCTTCAGAATAAAATCAGTTTGAGGTCAGTTTTGAGTGTGTGAAATAAAAAAATTATAAATTTATTTATTTTAATAAAGTTAATTAAACGGTATTTTACTGAGAGTAGCTTTTATGCTGGTACCTTGGCTAGATCACGAATAAATCAATAAAACACTAAAATTGCCAGTAGAAACACTGAATGGTTCATTCAATTGTTCATTTAAGCAATTTGATCAAAATGGCAGATTTATTTTGAAATAAAACAAGTTATATCTAAAGTTTTTATACTATTTATATTACTATATAGTAAGCAAAAAGCAGTAATGAAAAGTAGTACATCCTTATTTCATTTTTACCACACTTTATACTATAAAAAATGTTACTTTGTTGCAAATGAATTGCTTAATAAAAGTACCTGCTAAATGGAGTTTGCCATTTCGGATGTAGCCACTGTGTTTATGAATAATTTACTGAATTATTGGCTCAATCGGTTCGTTTAAATCAGATTTATTTAGGAATGAAACATTGCAGTGTTGCTGTGAGACACACTTGGAGCAATAAAATGTAGCTCACTCAACGTAAACTTCTTGTTTGTTAGCTATTGTATAAAAAACCAATTCTACATATGTGATCGTGCTAATATTTGGGGAAAACAGCACTATAAATCATATCTTATTAACTGCATAGATCATATTTTATTAAAATAAAAAGAAAATCCAATTCAGGATTGCTCAGGATTGCTAAAATATAATTTATAAAATTCAATTCAGGATTGCTTTGATAAATTGTATTTTAGGGTCCATTCTAACTGATTTATAATTAGCCATGGCTGTTCAAAGCTTCAAAATATTTAAAACAATTGCTTGAGAAAAGACACGTAATTTTTGTGTAAATTTTCTATACAAAGTGTAAATTTTTTTATGCAAAGTGTACATTTTTATGCAAACTTTGAGGTAATCTCAACTGAAACATGAAGACAGGGTGGGACATATAGTAGCCCCTTCCTTTTATTAAAAAAAAAAATAAAAAAACTGCAAGTAGTGTTTGGTTTTTATCACAGCTCTGTCAGTGAGAGTGGTTGAGCTCAAAAGCATCAAATGAAAAGAAAATGAGAAGTATCTTGAATGGGGCGGGGCATGTCAGATACTAGAGATCATTTGATTGGTCAGAAGATTTGATAAGAAACTGAAGTATGAGTTCATGTCAAAAAAATCGATGATCCATTTAAGTGAAAGGGATGAACTACAAACTTTGGGTGTTTATATCAGGTTTATATCTTCTAAATGTGAATTTTCGCTGTTTTGGAGCAAACTAGCTTATAGATATCCTTAAAACAAACTGATAACAACATAAAAACCATTCATGTCACAGGACCTTTAATGTACATAATGTCTGCATTAAATGTTTAGTTTTAATCAGTTTTCAGCACTTATATTGTCTTTTTGTGTCTAGTGTGCTCTGCTAAACAGGAAAACAAGACTTAATGCTATTTCTTTTCATTTTAAAACGGTCTCAATAAAATGTCTACAAACCCATTAAACTGATTCAAGATTAAATTTAAACTATGATGCCTATTCAGTGATTCACCTCTGGGCAATAGTATCTAGATGCAGCCTTTGTGATGCAAGCTGAGATTGCATCACTTAGCATTCTTAATGAACCCAAAACGCCCCTGAATAGAACCATAGAATTGTTTTATATATATATATTTCAAAACCGTTATGACAATGAAGCCCTCTTTGCTGAAATCATGTGATCTTGCCAATTTGGTACACGCTCCGAAACGGATTCAAAACAAAGGATTCGTAAAGATCCGAAGCATTGATGAAGCAGTGCTTGCAAAGCAGACATCACTTATTTTAATAGGTTTCAATGCATTAAGAATCTTATGATATTTTTGGTTAAATGAGTTTGAAATGTCATCAGATTTAATTATTCAAATGTTATCTTCTAAAAATAGATGTTTGTGTTGTTTTACCACAGTTTAGAGGTTGGAAGCTGCATTGCGGTGCAGGTTTGCATGATTCAGATCCCTGTCCTGGTTTTATTCAACGTCTTCTATGTAAGTGCTTCTGTTAATGCTGTTTTCATCTTAAAACTGTTTCACAGATTTTATTGTAAGCATTTTTTTTTATAATCTTTCTGTAATAGGATGTTGGATTTGTACTCGTCTTCAGTGACCTGCACCTGTGGGCCAGCATCTTCAGTGTCATCCTTGTCAATTACATTTTTATGGATGGAAAGTGTGATTACTTTCAAGGTAAATGCTGAATATTCTGTACAGCCAAGGGTTAGTATCCTTATCAAGAATTAACATTTCATGTGTGTTTCCTCCCGGTGCTCCGGTTTCCCCCACAAGTCCAAGTCCACAGCATGTTATAACAATACTAAAACACTGGTAATAATACTAAATATTTCTTAGTCACTGAATCTGCATATTAAAATGCTGACTGATAGATCATGTGACACTGAATTCTGGAGTAATAATGCTAAAATAACAACACTTAACAATACATGCAAATAGAAAACAAACCTTTTATATATGTAATAATGTTTCACAATTTTATTTCTATTTGTGATTAAATAAATACAGCCTAACTGACCTGGCGAACTGAAAAAACTTAACAACCCCAAACATTTGAAAGGAATTCAATGCAATTACTGTATAAATTGTATTTTTTATCAGGACTTCTTGCTGGCACAAAGATGTGAAAAGATTTTATTTTTTTTATCAACATTACAAAAGGGCTTTTTGAGTTTGTGAGCTACTTTGTGTTTGACTAATTATTAACACAGATAATAATTAATTATTCACAGACTTCTCAGTTTCTTGTTTCTTTTTGGTTTGTGTTTGTATGAACAGGTACTGCTCTGGTGGTGGTGTATCTGATCCTGCTTGCGCTGTATTTTTTCGCTCCGTCTCCTGCTGGTTGTTGAGAAGAAAAGCCATCAAAGATTGCTATATTCAGTGGGTGATTTACATTATAAAACCCTGCTTACGGTTTATTCATTAACTTTAGTCTTACACTGTTTTAGAGTATTTCAATTCTGAAAATTTAATCGGTAACACTTCACTTGAAGGAGTGTGTTCATAAGAAACCTTGTCATGAAACCTTTATAATCATGACATTAATGAGATTTTATACATGCTTATAACAACTGTCATTAAGGGTGCTTTCACACTAGCACTTTTGGTCCGCACCTGAGTTCGTTTGATGTCATAGTACGGTACGTTTAGCTAGTGTGAATGCATCTTCTGAACCCGGGTGCGGACCCGTGAACCGTACCCGAGTCTGCCTGAAAGAGGTGGTCTGGGGTACGGTTCTTGCGAACTCTGGTACGGTTCACTTCAGATGTGAATGCAATCGTACCAAATAACGGAAGTAAACTATAGTGAACTACCAACTGTACAACAAACGATCGTTTTCATAATGTTCGTTTGTTAGTGTGTGTTGTTTCATACTTTGGTGACACGCGCGGGACTGAGCCAGGGCAAACACAGTGATGTCTGCTTGTCTTCTCCAAAAACAGCTTCTGCAGACGCTGTGTGATGTTCTGAATGTGCATAATATTTTTGCGGCAGATGGATGAAGTTGCTTTCTGTATGTCCAAAAGCTTTCAGTAAAAGCAGAATGACCGCGATGTGCGGAAGTCTTTCCATTTCGGCACTTGCTTGCGTAGCCGTCACCTAGCAACGGCCGTAAACAAAACAGCAGCTCGATGACGCAAGCGTACCGGGGTTCAGAAGGAAAAAAGACAGTGTGAACACAAACCAACCGAGGAGGTGGCAAGGGGAGACAATCGAACTTGGGTACGGTCCAGGCAAATGAACCAAGTGTGAAAGCACCCTAAGTGTCATTGTTATGACAACTTGACATAAACAAATACACAAGCTGTTTTTGTTTTTGTCACGACAACTTGAGATTACCAAGGCAACAAAACTTGTCATAAATCTGTCATAAACATGGTTGTCTTGAAGCCATTATAATTGTGTATTTTTTAAGAGCGTCATTATTATTTTTTTACAGTGGCACAAGCTTCATATGTCATTTAATATTAATAACGCTCTTGAAAATTATTTTACAACACTATTTTAATGACAGTTACAGTTTGTTTCACTGGAAAAAGTGATGAGAAAAATATTCATGACACAATAATAATGGCTTTATGACAATCATGTTTATGACGAGTCATTTTGTCTTGGTAATGTCAAGTTGTTTTGACAAGGATAAAGTACAGTTGTAATGTATTTATTTCAAATTGTCATTGACATTTATTAACAGTTGTTATAGACATACATAAAATTACATTAATATTCATGAGGTGTGTATGATGATTATGAAGGTTTTGTGACCATCTTATAAGCAGCCCCTTCAAATAAAAAAAAAAAAAAGTATTACCAATTACTTTTTGGTACATCTTTAATATTTCTTTGCTGTTTAATTTAACCAGAAGCACTCTAAAGCGTTTAATAATAAATGTTTGTTACACATACAGGATCTTTATCGGTACAAGACCATATGAGCATTAACAATTTCCACCCAATTTCTCCTGATGGGGGAAAAAAATTGTGAGCAACAATTAGCAGAGTGTTCACCTATATTTCATTTATTTATGCAAATCATCAGTCTGGGTAAGCATTGGCACTTTGAGGATAATTATTTAAAGTAAAAAAAAAACAATTAATGTAAGCAGTGTGTACATTTGTGTATGGAAAGCCATATGGGCCAAAAATAGCCATACTGTGCCAACAAGTCAACGAGCGTAAAAGCCAATGAAATTGTTGTATTTGAGACTCTATTCTAATATTTTATATATGACATTATTTATAGAATATTTGATGGTACGATGGTATATACTGTATGTTTACAAATGTCATGTATATTATTGATGGATATTGTAATGCAAAGGTTTCAAAGCCAGTTCCTAGAGGGCCGCAGCCCTATACAGTTTAGTTCCAACCCTGCTCCAACACAATTACCTGTAGGTTTCAAACAAGCCTGAAGGACTCAATTAGTTTGATCAGGTGTGCTTAATTAAGGTTGGAACCAAACTGTGCAGAGCTCCGGCCCTCCAGGAACTGGCTTTGACCCCTGTGTTGTAATGGTTTACTGGCATACACGTGCAAACCTTTTATACAATTTAACAATCATACAATTTATTTGAACAGAATTTTATGTTAACACAATAATAATTCACACCTAAACATTGTCAAACTGTTGACATAACATTATTTATGAATTTTGAGATTTTTGGCTTCAATGGCCTTCCATATTCACAAAGAACAGTACATGATCACTGCTTTGACTAAATTTACTGTACTCTTACCTTAATGTACTGTATGTGTAAAAAAACAAGTATACATTGGGCTATAAACACAATACATTTTTTATGATAAAAATGATATATAATGCACAATAAATAATATATTTTGGTGTAGTTAAACTGTTTGGAATAGTACAGGTATTTTATTATGAAACACTTGAACCATTTTGTATAAGGGATCCATTTTTAGTTGATGTGTTTCTCATTCTCTGGTGTTTGACATCATACAGATTAGGTCATAGCATAAATGCATTTATTTTGAATATTTTGCACAATGAACAATTTACGGTCAAAACATTTTTGATCTGTTGCGCTAATTTATTGTAAGTACTCCATATTAAAACATGACTGCGTGTCTATAAAGTATTTCCTACAATTTTTAATGTGTGACTAAAATTTTTATCCATTTTTTGGATAATCAAAATACAATAAACATAACTTTTTAAAAAATAAATCCAAAGTGTTTAGATGTTTCAATGTTTCACGTTATAAATATCCTGAATGCTGCATTTCACATTTGATTTATGCACATTAATCATGGATATTTTGCCATACATTAACTTGAAAGAAATCCGAATCAGAGAGTTTCTGTTTGGCATTGAGGGATTAAAAAAAACTTTATTGATCCCAGCATTGTGTGTCAACAGTGCATAATCTCTATGAACGCATGAAAAACGTTTTCCATTTGGTCTTCAGATTGTAAAATTCTGTGCGGAACTGAGGATTGACCGCAGCGTAGATGATGGGGTTAGTGATGGATGTCAAGCAGACCAAAGATACGGTTAAAAACTCCAGCTCTCGAAAAACCTCCATCTGAAACACAGTAGAGACATTAAAAAGACCTCTGTGACTTAATACACTGGATAGGGATGCATTGATTATAGATTTTGGTTGTACGATCATAGTCTAAGGAATAATCATGGTTATCACGATTATAATGCGTTCATCAATTTCAAAACACTACTAGTTTGGTAAATCACATAAAAACTTTCTTCCTTATATATTTTTATATATAGAATATTTATTGTTGCTCTATAACCAAATAATACTACAATAATAATATAATTATAATACAACAATAATAATACAGAATAAAATAATAATAAAAACAAACAATAGTCCATTTCTCTTTCCACTTAAAAGTAAAAAAAAGCGATGTGCCTCCATTGGAAATAACAAGCTTGTGCGCACAAAGGACGCAATATGTGAATGTAAAGGCTGTGTTTATATATTAAATATGTGAAGGCTGATTATACATGTGGTGTGAAAGAGGCATCAGTTGATTGCCTCGGCCATAGTTAATCCAATGTGCGTGCGTATTAGCTTCAGTGTACAAGCTCTGAACTGTAAACTAGCGCACAGTTGCCATAACTTAGTTCCTGCAGTTTTGTTCCGTGCAGAAACACGGTGTTGAGAAACCACAACAATTTATTGACCGTGTCGAATTAAAGCGTGATTAATAGTGAAAACATTTAAGCATTGTATCCCTAATAGTGGATAATATGCATTAAACCTGCTACCATTATGATTTTAAAATCATTTTTTTTAAAGTTAATAAACATAGCCAAAAGATGATTTTTAACAAAGACTTTAAATATATCTTCAACCATTTTATCATCTTTTCATGTTCTAAGCATAAATAAACAAGAAAAAATATTGTAATTATTACTACAACATCTACTATAGTGTTATTTTTAGCAGTAGCTATTTTTTCTTGTTTAAATACAACAAAAACACAACATATATTTATGCTAATCTATTGTTTATGCTTAAACTTCATATTATTATTATTATTATTATTATGTATCATATGTACTATTATTGTTTTATTTTTTATATTAATTATATTTTTGAATTAATCCTTTAATTTGGATCTATGTTTTTTATGAGCCAAAAAAAAAAAATACTAAATAGATTACACATCATTTCATTTTTATTTCTTAAGCATTAATTAAATATCTGGAAATTAACATAAAGCTGAAGTTCGAATTATTAGCCTCCCTTAGCCTGTTTATTTTTTCCCCCTAATTTCTGTT
Organism: Danio rerio; assembly: GCF_052040795.2. Lineage (NCBI taxonomy): Eukaryota > Metazoa > Chordata > Actinopteri > Cypriniformes > Danionidae > Danio > Danio rerio. Next base: position 20,210,314 of record NC_141045.1, read on the forward strand.
TAACGGAAAGCAGATTTTTTCAACACGTTTCAAAAAGAACTGATTTATTTTATCTTTGCCATGACAACAGTAAATAATATTTGACTAGAACTTTTTCAAGACACTTCTATACAGCTTAAAGTTACATTTAAAGGCTTAACTAGGTTAATTAGGTTAACAAGACAGGATAGGGTAATTAGGCAAGTTATTGTATAACGATGGTTTGTTCTGGACACTATCAAAAAAATATAGCTTAAAGTATTGAACATTCATTTATCTTTACTTAACTTTCAATTGAATTTACAATATAAATTGTGTTAGAGACAAGCTAATCTATAAACCAAACTTTAAATCAGACGTTTAACGCAGTTTTCGAAATGTATTGTCATTTAAACGAAAGGCAGTTCAATATTTAATATTGTCCCAAAACTCACTATTAGGTGGCCATTTCGAGAATAGAAGTGATTCAGAATCACTGTGGTGATCAGTGGGATCCAGAAGACGAGGAAGGTGAAGATGATGTATCCAGAGCGCTTAGCCAGTTTGCTCTCCTTCTTGGCGTTTCCTCGTTCCCGTTGAGCGAGTGAAGGCATCATACAGACAGCTCCAGCCATCTCCTCCTCTTCCTGCTTCTGCTGTGGATCTGATGCTCCTGGAGGAGCTTTAGCACCATCTTCTCCAGTTTCTGACATTAGACACATTTCGGAGGTTGTATCTTGCTGGGCTTTCGAATGTTCTTCACCTCTTCCATCGTGTGAAGTTCGAGATGTTTCTGAAGTAATGTCTTGCAGATTGTTTGTCTCAAAAGTACCATCTTTTTTTTTTTGTTCTGTTGATGGAACAGTAATATCTTGATGGTTTTCTAATCGTTCTTTAATCGTTCTTAATTTTGGAGACGTTTCTGATGTTAAAATGTTTCTCTCAAAAGTACCATTTTCATTATTAGTTGATGGAGAAGTATTTTGGTGGCTTTTTAATTGTTCTTCAGCACTTTCTTCAGGATCTTCTCTGACATTAGGGAAAGAAGTACGATCTTCTGGAGCATTTGACTCAAAATTCGATGGAGAAGTAGTATCTTGATGATTTTTTAATTTTTCTGATGATTGTAAACTTTCTGGAGCAACTTTCTGATAGTCGTTTGGCTCCACATCACCAAGAGATTCTTCAGAAATGTCTTCATTACTAATTTGAAAGGAGGTTTTCTCAACCACGCTAACGTCTTCATTAAATGTTGGAGAACTTTCTGTAGAAGTATTTTGATGGTCGCTTGGCTCCATAATACCTTTAAAAATCAGTGGTTCTTCATTGTTGAGTTTGTCTTTATCGAGTTTCTTAGCCATGTTTGAATTTAAAGAATCAGACACGGTTGTTTTGGGAAGTTCCTCAGATACAGGCTTCAAATCTCCACATGACGCTTTTCCATTGGCTTCCATCTGAGGGTTTTTGTTATCACTTTTGAAAATGGCATTTATTTCCTTCTTTTTCTGCTTTTTATCCTCTTTCTTCTTATCTGGGGGCGGCAACGAACCCTTGTCGAATATTTTACGTTCATGTGCTTTTACCAAAAGAAAAATACGCCCGTAAAATCCAATGATGATCGTCAAGCAAACAAACCAGACTGGAATTAAGATATAAAATCCAAACGTATCATACGAATCCAACGTTTCCATCTGCAAACCTCTGCATCGTACATAAACCGGCGAGTCTTTCGCAAAAATCACGCAAATAGCCGATATGGAGATCGGCACCAGCCAGGTCAAGGGAATCCACACCATTATCCGTTTTCGGCGTTCGGCACTTTTAAACGGATTCGCAATAGCTTGAAATCGCTCGGCGCTAATACATGCCAGTGTTAACAACTGAACGCAACAGATAAGAGAAAATGACGCAATTTGCACACTGCAAAAAAGCAACCCGAGATCGTGCGCATCACTAGAGCTCACAATAATACTGAGCAGCAATGGACAGTCAATAGAGCATCTAAAGATGTCAATTACAGCCAGATTTACCAGGAGAGCGTTGTTGGACGTCTGAAGCGACTTTTGGCGATAAACGGCCCAAGCGACAAATAAGTTTGCGACAATTCCTACATGTAAAGCCACCAGCAAAACCAGACAATTGACAGCTACAAACACGGCTTGTGCAGTTTCTTGCCATGTGTTGTTCTTCACTTGTTCCCAAAAAGCAGTGGAATTGCTTCTCATCTCCAGTCAAATAACGAATAATTCCATCTCTTTTTAAATTCCCATGAATAACGTTCACCGTTTGCTTTGGTCTTCTGCTTTTTAGTGAGCTTGCAGTAATCAAGCTCTTTATTTTAACCCTCATCATCACCATGGTTCTCTATTTGTTTGCGTTTTTCAATTAACACCCTGCTGGGCTCACGGCCACTGGGGATGGGTTTTGTTTTAGGCAATTTGCTGGTTCCTAGATGTCATCTCACAGACAGGACAATGCTAATTACTGCACAAAGGGGGATTTTCATTATATTATTTCAGGTTTTAAGTTGGTAAAAAAAAAAATTATTTTCAAAAGGTTTTTGCATCAAAGTAAGATCTTTTTTCTATACCAAAGTTGTCATAATAAACACTGATCTTTAAGAGATTTTTAATCATCTAGTTTATGCTCTTGTTGCCATGGTGATCAGGTCAGTAATCTGATTATGAGGAGATTAATTTGGGAAAGGTTTACTCTCGATGCAAGATGTCTTCTGGGATTAAGATGCTCATTTTTAACCTTGTTTTTTTGGTTATTTAATTGCATTTGTTATCTATATGCAGAAAATATTATTTTAAATAGTTTCTATATATTAAAAATGTCCTGTTAAATTAATAACGATGAATATCATTTCTTGATGAAGAACATGGATTTTTCATTCCATGATTTATAGAAGAAACCCATTCAAAAATATAAGTCAGAGTCAAACAGTTTATAAATGAAAAATGTTGTTGGATAATAATTTAATCTGATGGCAAATTAACAACCTGCTATTTAACGATGTAGCCCTAAAATGCTGATTCATTTTTTATTGAAAATCTTTATACTCTGTCAATGTCCTTCAAACCACAAGATTTAAAACATTTAGCTTTATATATTTCAGTAAGTAAAGATCAGAATAAGTGTTTTGTTATATTTTCACAAAGGTTATTTGAAATTGAAACACAGTAAATATGATTTCTATGTAAGCAAAGTCATGGTGAATGTCGATTTAATTTTTGATCTGTAAAAACTGGATACTCATTTTTGAACAATTTTAAATACAATATATTATTTAATTAGTCTTTAAAATGATCTAAGTTTGGTCATTAACATGATTTAAATCTAGCAGTTTCACAAATTAGCATAAACAATTAACAAATGTAGGAGTATTTTGAAAATCTCTGATATCGGCGAATAACCAAAATATTTAGCTTCCATAAAATTCACTATTATTACAAATATTTGGAACAATGTTAATGTTGAAAACTGTTCTGCTAAACATTTATCGGAATAGTTTAAAACAACAGTATAGAAACGCATAAAAATACCAGCCAAGAAACTGTAATGGCAATAGATTAGGTCTATTAACGTGAAAGTTCACCCAAAATTTTAAATAATTGTTCCAAGCATGTTCGAGTTTCTCCTGAACACAAAAGATATTTTGAAGAATGTTGAGGGGGGGGGGGTCGTTTATTTCAATGGTAGTTATAGTGTTTCTACAATCAGAATATCTTATTTCGTGTTCAACAGAAGAAAGAATTTCATAAACGTTTAGAACCCCTTAAGTGTAAAAGAGTTAATGGTGAGGGCCTTTTCATTTTTTGGGTGAACGATCTTGTCACAACTGCCTTGCATGGTTTCTCACTTGTGGAGCTGCACATCGATGGATTCGCTCTTCAGTGTTTGGACCTTCAGCAGTGAAACTACACCATTTGACGCACAGTAAATTAAAATGATGTTTGAACATGACCTCTAAAATCACATTGACTGACCTCGAATCAGACTGGATTGACCCTGCTTTGGCCCCTTTGCATTGATGATCCCATTAACGGACCACCAGTTTCTCGAGAAATGTATCGACCGCAGGACAGGACCTCCAGAGAAGATTCTCGAAACTGGACAAACACATATCAGACAATGACTAATCATTTCACTTTAAAATCCGCATGAACCAGAAGTTTCTGAGACTTTTGTTTCAGTGTGTTGATGTACTTCCAACTGATTGGCATATTGAGTAGGGACAGGGCTTTCTTTTTGCGTATCATTCCCTCATAACAAACTAACAGTAAAAGGGCCGTAGTTAAGAGTATTGTGTCTGAAGCCTTCAATCTGACATCAAAAGAGAAAGACTGTCCCTCCAAGACTTCACCAAAACAAAGATTTGCTTTCAGTGGATTAACCTTCACATATTATTTGTTCACAGACTAGCAATGTGTGCTGGAAAAATAAACACTGTAAAGTTTGACTTTAAACCTCACCGTACTCAAACACTAAAACAGACCCGTTTGTTAGTGAGGAAGTAGATGATGGGATTGTAGACGGGGCTGGTTTTGGCGAAGTACATGGGCATGGTGGCGATCAGAGGAGGGATGGAGATCTCTGGATTCACCACGACTAGCACAGAGATGGCGGTGTACGGCAGCCAGCAGATGAAGAAGGCGATGATCATGGCCAGAACCATTCGCACCGCATGCTCATTGTCCTCAGCGCAATTCTTTCCTCCCTGACATTCAATGCTTTTGTTGATCTGAAACAATGGAAAGTCATTTAGGTTGATATTTTTTTAGCACTAAAAGCGCATTTATAGCAATAACTATAACGACAACTTCACTCAAGAAAACAATTCACTTGATATAATAATAATTTTTATTGTAAGTGTCTGCAAACAATTTATTTAAACAAACAAATGAAGTAAAAAATTACTCAATTTAATTTGTTTAAATTCAGCTTATATAACTTGTTTGCAACCACTTACCTTTCAAAAATGTGCTAAAGGATTATAATCATTAATGATATTCACAACAATGCAAGGAAATATTCTGATTATTCTAAGCACATGCAATAGATTTGTCACTTTTTGGGTGTTCAGACATCTTGATTTAATATGAATTCACAAGCTCAGTTTACTAAAATTACTGATTTAAAACAAGTGCCACTGATGTTAAGTGCCACCAAATGGTAAATGGTAGTGGTGAACTTACTAATTGAAAATCAAAGTGATAGAAATATTATAGAATATATTAAGCATATTCTACACAATGTATTTAAGCAATGTAACTACACGTCACAACGACGCGTAGCGCAAGTTCTGTTATTGGTCGGTTTGGTAGCTCTGACGAGTCTGGGCGGGACCGAGAGCCGCGTGAGCCCGATGGCACGATTGTTTACAAGTGTGGAGTCCTGTTAATTAGCTCCAGATGGAAAGTTTTGTTTTGCGTTTACCTCATAGTTAAAGTTGTTGCACATCCGCCGGTTCCTGCTTCAAAAAGAGCGAGTTTGAGCCACTTGTACATCCCGGAAGCGTTCAGAAAAAAACAAAAAAGCAGCGAAGAAACTCAACAAAGAGACACATTAACACCTCACTGCCATCTAGCATTTCGGAAGTGTTAATGCAGACCAACCAAGACCGCGCGCAGAAGTATAAATGCACAGCTATACGAGTTGCGTGCGCCGTTGGTTACGCCGGTAACTTGACGCAGAAGTATAAACCAGGCTTTATGCTACGGCGCAGCCTACGCGTTGACGCATAGCCCTATGCCGTGGCCGTGGGCGTCGCTGACGTGCACCTCTCAAAAAATGTAACTACACATCGCAACGACACGAAGCAAAAGCTCTGTACGCCTTGGTAGCGCTGACTAGTCAGGGCGGGACCAAGAGCTTCGCGAGCCTAATGAAGTGATTGTTTACAAGTGTGGAGTCCCGTGAAGGAGTTCCGGATGGAAAGTTTTGTTTTGTGCTTACCTCATAGTTAAAGTTGTTGCATGTTTGCCGGTTCCTGCCTCAAAATGAGCAAGTTTGAGCCACTTTTACATTTAGGAAGCGTTCAGAAAAAAACAAAAAAGCAGCGAAGAAACTGGACACAGAGGAACATTAACACCTCACTGCCCACTAGCGTTGTGGAAGTTTTAATGCAGACCAACAGTGACAGCGTGCAGAAGTATAAATGCACAGCTACACGCGTTGCATGCGCCGTGGGATACGCTGGTCGCTTGACACATAAGTATAAACCAGGCTTAAGAAGCTGGATTCAGCCTTGTCCCTCCTTATCGCAAACACAACAGCAGTCTGGTGAGAAATCTCTGTAGACCGATGGCACTTCATGTCACGTTCAGCCTTATAATCTTAAAATGTGAGCAAAATTTGCTGTTTTGGCATCAACTTAAGGGGGTCAAACACCAGAAGCGCCGCTTCACATTACGCTATAGAGAATCATTCAAACACTAGCTCTAAAGTGACTCTAAACGCACACCTCCCACCAGTGCTGATATACAGCCATGGCCCACTGCTACTCGTGTGATATTGCTCATTTATATATATATATATATATATATATATATATATATATATATATATATATATATATATATATAAAGCAAGGAATTAATTCTGTAGCATCCTATACAGCATCTTTTCTTAGGGTCATAATAGGGTATATGGCGAAGCATGTTAATAGGACTTCTAATTTGCCAGTAGCCTGGGTAAGTGCTTCCGGCAAGCTGTATGCCAATGCAAAAACCGGCTGTTTTCTTAAAAAAAACAGCGATCTCCACTATCTGAGTTATATCCGATATAAATTGGGTCTCATATTGTACAAGAAGCACTGCATTAAATTACATTTTCCCCACCATGTCTTTATAATACGAGCATTTATTTTACCCCAGTGTATACAATGGAGCTTCTGCGCTAGCCTGCCGATTCTGACGGGCGTGTGCGAGTAAACGGCTTTTTGTCTTGTTTTACGCTTGAGCAACTAAATGAATGCTAAAGGTTATTTAACTCAATGTATTTTAATGACATCACAACATTGATGCTGTAAAAGTACCCGCATAAAATGGAAAAAAGTTTACAATAACAGGTCACCGGAAGTTTATCAGTATGGGAAAAACACTAGCTCAGCATATACCGTTTTGTGATCAATCTTACTTTACTCAGATTTTGAAGCTTTTTAATCTCGATCATTACCATTATTTACACGGTAAAAATGCTGAGTTCTACACAATCAAATTTTTTTGGAACAAAATGAAGGAATTAAATTAACTTAGTTTTTACTAATTTAAATAGATTGAACATAAAACAATTAAGATGTCCCAAAAAAAAAAAAAATTGTGCTGTTTCAGCTTATATTAAATAAGTGCTTTGAACAAAACTATTTTTTAATGTAGTGAGAACTTTACCTTCCTCATAGTCAGCAGCACATTGCTATAACAGTAAGTGATGATAACAGTTGGCAGAATAAAGCACATGAGCGTGTAGAGGATCAGATAACTGTAGTTCCTCCAGGATCTCTCCTCCCAGCCCAAAGAGCAGGACGTCTGGACGCCCTCGGGCCCGTATGAGCTCCAGCCCAACAGAGGAGCCACGGCCCAGAAGAGGCAGTAGAGCCATACCAACAGCAGACCCTGACAGCTCCTACCCACGTTCAGCTTGAAGCCCGCCATTGGTTTACAGACCACGTTATAACGCTCATACGCCAGCAAAGTAAGGGTGCACAAAGACACCAGGCCTAGAACAAAATACAAGAAAAACAACACTCCTTTTGTATTGTTGTATGTGTGGCAGAGGTTTTAAAAAAAGAAAAAGTTGATTTAAATAAAGTTGGGAAAGTAAATGTGTGTTAGCTTCCTCTGCTTTGAAATCAGAAGGTTACTCTATATTTGAATTACATTTTATTGACTCGTAATTTATTGGTTTTAGAACAGTTATTATTTGTATATTAAAACAGAAGTATTTAAAATAATAATATAAAAATAATATGATAAAATATATATACATAAAATTTAAACTAAATACATATTTTAAATGGAAAAATCTAATTATTTGGTGTTAAACAATAATAATCACACACATGTATATAAAATACTACTACAAAGGAATAAAAATGAAGCTAATCGATAGTCTTTTAGTCTTATCTTTAGTCTTTTACACGGTAGCTTATTACAAGAGCTAAGAATATAAACTGTTTTTCCCAGAGAAACACTATATACTGTATAATGTTTAAATATAATTATTAATGTTATTATTATTGACCATTTTTCACAAATGTAGAAAATTTTAACTTTACAAACCTGAAAACTGCAATATTAAGTCATATTTATATTAGGAATATTTTGCACTCAATATTTAATATTATACAATTTTTCACTTAATTATATAATACAATTAAGGTTAAAAATTGTATTAATTACTCTTCCTCACATTTTCTTTGCATCTACACAATAAAAAACTCCAGTAATAAAATACTCCAGTATAAGTCAATTAATCTTATTATATTTAAAATGCTTCATATTCATTTTAGAAATATTTAGAATTCAGTATTTTATATTTAATATTATTTATATTATAAATAAATAATACAAAACTAGGGTTGAAATGTTATTAATTACTATTTTCCCTCACATTTTCATTGCCTCTGCACAATAAAAACAGAACGGTCTTATTTTAAAAGTTAATTATTTGAAGTTTAAAATAAAAATGTGTGTATTATTATAAATACATATTATATTTATTTTATATACCTACGTATTATAAATACTCTTTTTAGGTTAAGGTCAACTTTTTTTATATAGCACCTTAAAATAACATGAATATTGACCAAAGTGCTTCACAAACATGGCAAACAATAAATAATTCGACAGACATGACAATATATGCTACAATATAATTTATAAACTATATATATATATATATATATATATATATATATATATATATATATATATATATATATATATATATATATGATTGCTAAAAAAAATAAAAGCAAAGACACAAAAGAAAAACGTTTTTGTAACTTTTTGTTTAAAGACACACTAACAAAAAAGCCAAGGATCAACAATTAAAAACGCAAAACATTAATAAAACTATATACTTTAAATTAATTGACTAAATATAATATAATATAATATAATATAATATAATATAATATAATATAATATAATATAATATAATATAATATAATATAATACTCACCAAAGTAGTTCACAGCGAAACCTTGAAAAACACAAAAGGCGTCGCCTAAAAAGAAACTTCCCTCGTAGTTAGTGACGGTGACGATAGCAGATCCACAAGTGGCGATGAGAAGATCAGAAACTGCCAAACTGAAGATAATAACGGTCATCGCGTTCAGGAAATGCAGGTTCTTCACCATTACGGCGATCACTAGTACATTATTGAAGACAGAGAGAGTGGTGTTTATGAACATGAGATATGAAAGTATACTGTAGCCCACGCGAGGAAAGATGGTCGGCTGAACCATCATGGTGAGCTCAGTTTTAGCAAAGTTCTCCATGATGATTCGGAATGATCTTCAGCCTCTGGACACTCGGAGGTTTTGTTTTTGAGGCCAGTCACGTCGCTATATTTACAGATTTCACTAATAGGATCAGATGTTGGCTTGGGATAATACCATATCATTTTTCTTTATATCGTCAGAAAGTAAATCTGGAGCATCTGGTCACAGTTAAAATCCATTTGTCAAATTACTGTTTGATGTTTTAATCTTTTATTGAAAGCAATCTTTACCTCAGAAAATACAGAGAGATATTGGTGGGATTCTGTTTTAGGATAATCATTTGTATATGGTTATTGACATTCAAAAAAATAAGGAAAGTAAAATCACAAAACAATCAATTATAATTAATTTGCTTACATTTGTAATAAATAAAATACACTTCAAATAAAGGTTTTAAACATCCAGCCATCTGAACAAGTACCATTCAGTATCAAAAAAAACAATCTAACAAAACAAATCTGTTCGTGTGCGTTCTTCATTTTGACAAAGCCAAATAAATCCCCTTTAATACGTGACTTCAAAACAATATTCATATATAGTCTACACCACTTTCAATATACTGAAATGATACAAACATCAAAAATATGTTTAACATCAGCAAAAATGCCCTACAGACAAACATGTCAAACAAAAAGGAATACAATATGCTCTTTCAGTGTAAAAGTCACAAGAATCTCTTATATGTTGCTATAATGTTGATTTATAATCATATACACACTGTCGACATCTGACTAAAGCACACAATAGACTTCAAAAATCTGAAACCACGATTCAGAATCTAATTTAAAGCAGGAAAGCTTTAGGATTTTTAAACATTGGATTAAAAAAAATCTAGTGTGTATTTAGATGAAACATTTGACACATTTTTATATGCTGAATGTACTTTTAAAAATATCATCACGACTGCTGAGTTACTGGATTTCCTTACTAATAGGTCTCAGAGGGTTAGGGTTAACAGTATTCTGTCAGATCCTATGACTATCACCACAGGGGTGTGTTCTTTCTCCTCTCCTTTACATCCTATTCACAAATGAGTTTCGTAGTCCCTTTAAAAAAATGGTACATTTGTAGGTTTGCAGATGACATCGTTATTGTAAGTTTGTTGGTTGGTGAGGAGGAAGAACATGGACCTGTCGTTGAGTATTTTACAAATTGGTGTCGAGAGGCTGATCTAAATTTGAACACAGAGGAGATGTGCATTGACCTGTGGTGGAAGCAAGAATTAGTTCTAGGTAATATACTGTAGTTGACAATCACCAGATAATAAATTAAATTTGAATGAAAATACTGAAAGACTATGTAGGACTGGCCAACAAAGTCTTTATTTTCTGCAAAAATTAGCAAAGTTTAATATTGATTGGACTCTTATGGTGGCATTTTATAAGGCCAATAGAGAATCCATTTGAACCTTTTCAATGATTTGTTGGTTTGCTTTTTTAAAGGTTAAATAGAAGAACTAAAAACCTGAACTTTAAATACCTGCAGTAAAGTATTAGGAGTAAAAGTGCCAGGATTATCCTATTTGTAAGAAATCCAGGTGGTATTGACCTTATTCTCCGCCGACGAGTGGGTGCTGCCATTTGAATCTTTTTGGCTTGAGATCTCCGGTCTCATTCATTTCCATTCATTTTTAGACATTAAAAACTGCTCATTATGCTGCTTGATGTTGCAAATTGATATTTTCTTGTTATTTTATTCTACTTGGTCTGTATAGTCATGCAAACATTTGTTTGTAGAGCAAGTAGTTTGACCGTTTTCTGCCGTTTATTATTCCTAGTCATTTCTCCCATTGGTGACTGAATCGGAAGTTCTAAGACAATCGCGAAAACAGGCGCACTTCCGCATTTTAGAATAAGGTCAATAGAAAGCCCATCAGATTACATCTGATATATCCCATCCTCTTTTTGATTCATTTCAAATCCTTCCCTCAGGATCTCGGGTACCTTTGGTAAGGATCACCAGATTTAAATGGTCATTTGTTCTTCGTGCGATTGATTTGCTGAATTTTAATGGGAAGGTAGTTGCTGCTTTTAGTACTATTAATGTTGTTTAATGTTTGTCTTAAGTGTGTGGTTTTTTATGTGTTGTAAATTTATTATGCTGCAGAACAAATCGCCCCAAAAGGGGACAATAAAGTTTACAGTAACAGTAAATCGCTTAATGTAGGCCTACTTTTAAAAACAAAAATAATGAATGTAAAAAAAAAATCAATAATGAAAAGATATTTAATAGCGAATTTCAAATTTGAACAGGATTTAAATAAATACATAAATATTGATTAAAAAATGACGTAAACTTTTGAACAGTAGTGTGTATTTTTGAGTGGTCTCATATTTTTGAAGCCTAATGTACATTAAATATACACTGCTAAACAAAACATGTAAGGCTTTTTAAAACTTTAAAACACCAAATTACTTTCCAATAACCTTAAGACGAATATATAGAGTCTAACTGTCTGTCTTCCTGAGAGTTTCCTGTTTGGTTCAAACAGAATCTGTTCTTCATTAGTTTTCTAAGAAAATACTGCATAACCCTATACAGAATCTACTAAACTCCTCAATATGTACATTCAATCCCATATTTTCTGTCAAGTATATTTTCTCGTAGTTTTTCGATAAGGTGGATGTATAAAGGCAAGCGATTACACTAAGAGGCACATTAAAACAACAAGTTCCTCAAGTACTCTGGTAAATGTAAAGTCCATTCTCAACCATTGTACATATAAAAATAAAGTATGGACAGTTTGAATGGACCACAGCACAGATCTACAGTTGAATTGCATTATTTTGAAGTGACTTGCCCACATATTTTATGTTGTTTTATACCTGCGAGACATTTTTTCATCTTTAAATAACACATGATTATATGTTTAATAAAATCTGAGAGATTTCTTCTCCATTCAAAAGTCTGCTCACAGAAACGTAGAGCTGTGGTGAAAAATCATTCGAGAAATCAACTCTGAGATCTTTAAAGGGGTGGTCCAGAATGTAATTTTAAGGCTTGGTTGTGTTAATAAGATGCAAATCAATGTGTGCTCATGTCTCACTTAAAAGAAATTGCGTTATTTTTTCATAAATCTCACTTTGATTATACACAGCTACTCAGCTAACATGAAAACGACTGTCAAATTTCCTAGTTCCTCTGAAAAGACCGCCCTCAAGTGACTCTGATTGGTCATCATCATAATGTACTGCAATTCGCGGATCGACACCACGTCACGCCCGTACAAGCACATGCTTTTCTGCTGTGTAAACAGTCAGTCAACCTCCTGCCTGCTCACTAAAATAAAATCTGAGAAGTGTCTGTAACGAGTGAAAATGGGGTACGGCTCCTTTAAGAGAGTTTCCCTTTGTGTGTGTGTGTAAATGTGTTAACTTTCTATCACAAGCGCATGTGTGCGGGTCTTTCTTTTTCTTTTTTTCTTTATTTTAGGTTCAAGTGGTATTTGTAAAAAAGTGGTTGCTAGCAGAGTACGGCTGTCTCGCATTTTTGAGTAGCAGACTCGAGATTTTGACACCCTTGCGAAAAGAGGGGACCAGGCTCATTGTTCACATTAACACACTCATAATTACATGACTTAAAATGACAAAGACTGAGATTCTACTTGCATTTTATCTTTTTGTTTTGTAATGATTGATATGAGCATATTAATACAAGCTCAAATGAGATTGTTGTGTACTTGACTCAATTTATATAACAATTGCTGGTTAAATGTGTTAATTTTTGTCATAGAATATATTTTTCATGCACACATTCACGATTTCACGAAGATTTGTGGTTTCATCAAGTTTTATGATGATTGATCTGTATATTCTAAAAGCAGTGCAAATTAGATTAGTGTAAATTTGAATGAATTATAAACTTCAAGAATTATTTTTAATGTGTTGATATTAATTTTTAATTTTATTTATAAATAATTATATAAAATCTTATATTCTCCATTGTAAAAATATTACATTATTGTTATTATTATTACTATTATTACTATTATTATTATTATTATTATTATTATTATCATTAATATTATTATTATTATTATTATTATTATTATTATTATTATTTATTTATTTATTATTATTATTTTTATGATGATTTATAAGTAAATATAAACAGCAGTGCAAAATAATTTGACTTGAAAATTTGACTTAATAATATATATAAAAAAATATGTTTTCTGTTAATGCGACATGTTTCTGCCACTATAAATAAAAGTTATTTTTTGAAGGATTTGATATGTGGCCCTTCACTTGGTTTGCAAAACTTAATTTGGCCCTCGAGTCTAAAAAAAGTTTGCCCACCACTGCCATAGAGAATCGCGCACACACAGAGAGACACGAACGTGCTGGTGAAATGTGTGTATGCGTGTGTGTTTACAGCAGTTTGACTGATGATTACAAATATTAATTTATAGCTAAATCGTTTGCAGTGCAAAACAGCATTTCCCGTTGTTTAAATCGTTGCTACAGCTTACCGTTAACGCTAGACACTGTACATGTCATGATCAGTTTTAACAAATAAAAACACTTACAGGTTGTAGTTAACAGCTTCTGCTTTGAGGTGATTTTAACCGAATCCAGCACTGAACTGGGAGAGATTCTTGAGCTGTTTTGTTAAATCATGCTTGCTATGTATTTTATAATTCTCTGGAACATAATTAATATTAAACTGTAAGCACTTTTGTCTTTGTCTGTATCTGTATTTGGAAGCCCAAATACAGATACAGATGAAGCTCTGTGGTAACAGCAGCGTTTGGAGGATGCATTCTAGCTCTCTCTGCTATAACGTTACAGCGCCTCTGGCCACGTCCCTTAGCTGCGCAGAGTGTGTGCACGGTAAAAGAACCTTTGTGATCTCACAAGGACCGGAAGTATTTTTTGTAGTTTCCAAAATTTGTTCAGTGTAGGCTTTGCTAAGTTAACAGTAAAAACCAAGGTCTCCCTTTGCATTGAACTTGGAGCTTTTTACATTCAGTTTAAAATATAATATCATAGTGGACCACCCCTTTAAAATACATCCCTATTCTCTCTTGAATTGATTCTCAATTTCTAACAGCAGATGGCGCTGTACACTTTATAAACAGCTGTACTCTGCTAACAACCACTTTTTTACAAATACCACTTGAACCTAAAATAAATATTGCTAAAGTTAGGAAGTTTAAGCAAATTACATGAGTGTTCGTAGTGAGCTGTACATTAATTTCGCAACATAAAAGCCATCTTACAAGATTCAGCCAAATGCACACGAGCAGTATTTACAGTTAAAACTAGCCAAGAGCGCCATCTACTGTTAAAAGCTCAGAATCGACTCAAGAGAGAAATTTCTTGAATGATTTTTCACCCCAGCTCTACTGACTGCATTATATTAAATAGTATCTGGATGCAGCCTTTATAATGCAAGCTGAGATTGCATCACTCAGCGATGCAACGTCAGACACAATGCTCTCAATGGAGTGAGTGACGTCACTGTGACGGGTAGGGTTAGGTAAGCGCATTAAAAAGCATTTGATGCAGCTCAGATTTCACTGCACCAGGTCTGCATCCAGACCCCTCTCATTATATTGGATACAATTTCCACTTTTATTGGCATATAAACTTTGATTATAAAACAAATAAAGTGGGTTTGACTGCCAACTTTCTTGGCCTAGTTACTGTCCAAGAGGTTAAATACTGATCAGATGTTATACTTGCCAACTTGCAAATCCACTACAGGGTGAGTGAAAAGCAAGTAGGAATTAAAAGCTGGTAATAACATATGTATTTCTAATATTGACTTTCGTGGCCGATGCTTGTACTATCAATACAGGAAATTTAAAATCATATTTACTATTGTCTATTTAGAGACTCCATGACTCACAATATGGTGGCAGAGAGAGCTAAAATGTGCTGCAAGTTTTAAAAAACACATGCAAATAGAAAAACACTAACAAATAAACATGATGAACTCGGCTGCTTCCTGTTGTTCCTGGTGTGTTCGGAGATCTAACAGATGAGGTTTTTTGTTGATTGTAACAGTCTGGTGGTACAGTTCCTTCTTTGTATATTTTTACCCCTGATGACCTGATTAATTGCAATTAACGTTAAAGGGATTGTTGTAAAATGTAAATTTACTTACTATTTCCTCATCCTCAAGTGGTTCTACCCATTTGAGCATTGAACACAGCTGTTAAACACAAGTTAATGTTAATGTTACAGGTTTTCACCTTATTCGAAAAATCTTCTTTTGTTTAACAGAAGAAAGAAACGCAGAAAGGTTGGAAACAAATGAAGGATGAGTAAATTTCATTTTTGGGTGAACTATCCCTTCAAACACAGAACCGACTGGGCCAGTTGGAATTTCTTTGTGGAGTTTGCATGTTCTCCCGGTGTTCGTCAGGGTACTCCGGTTCCCCCATAGTCGCTACAGATGAACTAATTGTTGTAGTATACTAGTGTGTGTATGGGTGTTTTCCAGTACTGAGTTGTGGCTGGAAGGTCATCCGCTGCTTAAACATATTCTGGAATAGTTGGCGGTTCACTCTGCTGTGGCAATCCCTGATAAATAAGGGACTAAGCTGAAGGAAAATGAATGAATGAATATTGTAGATGTTTTTTTCAATTGAAGTGTTTCTCTATTTGCATGCATTTTCTTAACCTGCAGCGTGTTTAACTCTCTTGGCTGCTTTACTCCATTGTTATACAAGTTCTATATAGACATTAAATATCGCCTAATTACTTTTCACGCAGCCTGTAGAGTAGTGTGAAACAACTAAGTGCAAAGCATTTACAAGTGCAAAGGAAAAAAATCACTTAACAAAATAAAGCAAAGGTTTATATAAAGTTAACATACTTGAGCACTATGGATCAACAATTGTCAGTTTCTCTAGATTCATGATTCAGTTATCATTTTGTTCTTTAAACTTTAAATTACAGTTTTATTTTAAACTTGGAATAGAGCCTTTTTGTATAACAAAAAGGTTTCTCTTTTTCAGATGTTTATATTCCTATTTAGACAAACAATACAAATGTTTTAACATCAGACCAGTTAAGAAACCAACATTAATGAAAAGAAAAAACAGATTTTCAGTCACAAGCAGATGTGATAACCTTTGTAATTTTGATCACTTGTCGGTTTCTGATTATGTTGTTATCGCACCTTTGCTTAATAAATGAATAAATAAAAATTTTACTTAAACCCGTATGTAATAAATCCTGTTCATCCAGGAGAATATTTTTCATGCAAGTTCAGTTCCAATACTTAAGACCACAAGAACTGAGGACGCGTGAAACTTCCCGGATGTGTTCTTAATATCGAGGACGCAACGATGCAGACTTGAGCACCGATCTCGCTCTAGAAGTCCCAGAAGTCATTGCGACTGGAGGTGGGAAGCGCAGCATTTAATTTAGATTTATTATTAAAGTTCAGAGATGTAACTTATTTATCTCAGGAGTTTCCCTAAATGAAGTGGTAAAAGTAAACATTACCACGAAATCTTAATAAAGTAACAAACACATTAGGAGTGTTTGTTTGCTGAAATACGTATTAAAATCTGTTTTATTTATATTGTGCAACGTATATTTATAATGTTTTTCTGCAGAGTATATATTTTGAAAAGGGCAATTAAAAATTAATCGTTGTATGAATGCTGTAATGTTTATAATAATTTTCCTTTTAAAACGCGTGAAGATCACTTGACCATCAGGAGGAACGCAGCATCTCATTTTTCACAGGATGCATTCTCTGCCATCGCGGTCTCCCGAGTTCATTCTTTCAAGGACACCTGGCAAGACCGATCTCCAAAAGAACGCAAGTCCGGACTCTGCGTTCTTGGAATTGAGAAACAGCCCAGATTTTTTGGACTATAAAATAATATTAAAATGCAATTCTGCAGTTTCTGGTGAACAGATTTTGAATGTAGGGACAGAAACCCAGAGAGTTTATTAAGAGTCTACATTACCGTTGTAAATATGAGCAAAAAATTTTTGTATTGTAACCTGTAACAGCAGCTGTTTTGAGGTACATACTTTCTAAATGCTGCCTGCTCAGACACTGGATGTCCTGTGGCTGTGGAGGGGGATTTTGGAGCCTGTGGTGCTGGTCTGCTCGGGCCAGATGGGGGACTCGTGCTGCAGGGGGGTTCGTCTGGGGTAGAAGGTGTGCTGGAAGTCGTAGTTCAGCAAACAGCTCAGAGACGCCATGTAGATGTCTGCGAAGCGGGAAAGACGGCGGGAGAAATAGGTCGGGTTGTGGTACGTGCGGAAAAGACTCCCAAACTGGGCGTTGAAGATGTCTTTGGTCCTTAACCTGTTAAAAAGAAACCATTTTGGTTGTTTTAATGTTTAGTTTGAAATATTATGTATTTAGTAATACTAAATATAAAATATTCAAATGCTAATCAATTGATCCTGTTTTAAAAAATAACATTTATTTAGCATTTAATGAGCATTTAATTTTTATTTGTTTATCTAATATTCATAAACACTAATTTATGCTTTAAAATTGAATAGAATAAATATTGAAAAAGTAATAATTGCTAACTATTTATTTCTTTTAATTAGCATTTTATATATATATTAATCATAGAACTATACTTCAGTATGCATTTTATTATTGCAGCACCAGCAACTTATATATATATATATATATCAATGTATAGAAAAAACATTACATAATAAGAACAACTTCGTATTTCATTAAGAGATGATACACAAACTCCGATATATAAATAGAAATAAACAAATAAAATTGACAAATGTATTTTAAAGGTTGCATTTGATTTTTTTAATTTAATATTTGATAAAGGGCTTAAATTTCTTCCTGGTGATACCTTTTTAATACATCCAACAAAGTGTTTTCATTATAAAAATCTTGTCAAATAGTCCTAAACTTCTCATTCTAATAAAATATGCTTTATGGTGAGAGCACGTCTGTATGTATCAGTTATTATTTAATCAATTGACTTTAATCCATTTAATCTAAATATTTGGAATCATTCAATTTAATCAGATTTATTATTGTTCATTATTGCTTATTTAATTAATTTAATTTATGGTGTGTTTAAATTTGTTCCTGGTCACAAAATAAAAATAAAAAGATTTAAATCGTTATAATATAATTTTTATAATATTATAAAATATCTTTCTTGCAATTGTGAGCTAATATTGCAAAATTTTTTCCTCAAAATTGTGGCTTTGGATTTTGCAATTATGAGACACAAACTCAGAACAGCGAGTTTATATTTCAGTTATTTGAAATCTGCACAATTTCACCTCCTAATTTTTACTTTAAGTCTGTACAATCACAAAATCTGCAAAAAATAAAGTTGCAGATGTGCAAGTACTTTAGAATTAATATAATTACCTCATATCCTCTCTTTCTTCAATCCACTGCTGAAGCACCGTTTGTGACGCTGAGTCTCGATGCACCTGCACAAATACAGCTTTTTTAATTAACCCAATAGAAATTACATAAGGGAATGAAACATGATGCAATCCATTAGTTAAATTGGGGGAGATCCTCCAAATCCAACAACAAAAACATATCAGTACCTTATATTTTACCAGTGGAAAATAAGAGACGTGTTTAAATTTACTGGCTGGTTTTCATCATTTATTGTAGTATTTTCCATCAACAAATCCATTCATTTTATTTATTTATTTATTTATTTATTGCCACATAAGCAAATGAGTCCTAGAACGTCCAATTACACATCTAGTGACATCTAATTTGAAAAGTGTCTCATGGCGACGCAGTGGCGCCTCACAGCAAGAAGGTCGCTGGTTCGAGCCTACGCTAAGTTAGCGTTTCTGTGTGGAGTTTGCATGTTCTCCCTGCGTTCGAGTGGGTTTCCCCGGGTACTCTGGTTTCCCACGCAGTCCAAAGACATGCGGCACAGGTGAATTGAGTAGGCTAAATTGTCCGTAGTGTACGAGTGTATGTGAGGGTTGCAGCTGGAAGGGCGTGTGTGTGTGTGTGTGTGTGTGTGTGTGTGTGTGTGTGTGTGTGTGTGTGTGTGTGTGTGTGTGTGTGTGGATGTTTCCCATAGATGGGTTGCGGCTGGAAGGGCATCCGCTGTGTAATAACGTGCTTGATAAGTTGGCGGTTCATTCTGCTGTGACAACCCCGGATTAATAAAGGGACTAAGCCGACAAGAAAATGAATGAATGAATGAATGAATGAAAGTGTCTCGTTTATTTTAGGGGTTAATTTCATGTTTTTATTATTTATGTGGTTTCACATTCCCTTGTTTTGTTTATATACAAAGTAATCACCTAATTTTTAAATATTCACGTGCAATCACTAAATTTAACTTTTATATATTTGAACTGGTTGTGTTTATCATCAGCCATCAACCTGTATCAGTTAAAAAAAAAAAAAAGATCACATTCTGTTTCTGATCTGCTCAAACCGTTTTGTTGACTTCGTTGTTCTATGAAGCCCCTCCCTCAAAAATACAAACTAGGTTCTGATTGGTCAACTGGCCCAGCTCTAACCAAGGACATCCAGGGGTGGGGTTTATGTAAATTTGTAATGTTTATGACGTTACAATAAACACAAGAAGAAGCTCATTGTAGTCCCCTGCCAGCAGTTTGTCATTGGCCTTAAAATATAATATACGTTTGCATTATAGTTTAAGCTTCCCCTGGTGGTCTGACCTGCATCTGCTCCAGCAGGCCGGTCAGCGCCTGCAGCCAGGTCATGGTGTGGACATACTCCTCCGTATTCATGATCTTGATCTCCTCACGCAGCTCAGGAATAATCGCTCCTGTTCTCCAACCATGTTTCAGGGTCAGATCCTACACAGACACATCATGACATTGAAGACAGGTAGTTCCCCCAAAAATGAAGATTTCCTCATTTAGTCATACTTGAGTGTTTTTAAACTTTCATTTCTGTCTCCTGTTGAATACTAAAAAAATATTCTAAAGTATGTTGGAAATCAGCAGCCATTAGCTATGTTTCCATACAGCAATTTTTTATGCACATTTTGGATATGAGCATAAAAAAATTGTTAATGGAAATGACAAGATGTACATAAATTTTTGCCTTCAAACCCCACCACATGTTTATTGCATGTCTGCATTGTCTTCTGAGGCGCAAGTAATTTATTAATAAAGAAACGATGCAGGCAGCTTCTCCTACCGCAGCCAATTCCATTTCTACTTTTAATATTTGCCACCAGTTTATCAGTAAGGGATGATTTTGGTCTCTTTGACTCAATGGATGGAAACGTTACTTTATTCATGCGACTTTTATGCAAAATTCCAGTCCTACGAATAGATTTAATTGGAATCTTTGGATGGAAACATAGCTATTGGCATCCATAGCAAGAACATATTATGGAAGTCAATGCCTGCTGCGTTCCAATGTTCTTCAAAATCTATTTTTTTAATGTCAAAAAAAAAAAAAAAAAAAAAACAAACGAGTGAGTAAATGATGAAAGTTTTCATTCTTGGGTGAACTATTGCTTTTATGTCTATTTAATAGATTTATAAAACCCTATTTGTAAATTGAATTTGATGCGGACTCTAAAATAACAATATTGTGTTGCTTATAATTAGGGCCAGATGGAATCTGCGGATGTTTTTTGTTATTTCTGCTGAGAATTTTGGTAAAAATCTGCGAAATTATTTTGGGAGTATCATAACTAAAACCTTAATATAGTACCTTTTAAACTTTTATTTAATGTTTAAAATGCAAATCCAATTAGATTTACATTATTTGGTAAACTAAGCAAGTCTATCATATAATATCTCTACTCTAATGATAAACAACAGTTTTTTATGGTTATTTATATAAATATGGTTTATTAAAAATAAATAGGTTTATAAAAAATATGGTTAATTAAAAATAAATAGATTTTTGGAAATCACCAGGCAACCCCCCTATCCCCCCCCCCCCCTTTCCCCGACCCTTCGAGGGGTCCTGACCCCCACTTTGCGAACCACTGTTTTAGACGGCAATTGCCTATGTAGGCAATAGGCAGAATAGCTGTTAGAACAAAATTATAAGGTAATATGTTTGTGCATATGTAGAAAACACCACAGAATAGGATTCTTACAGCAAGGTCACTGTATATGTGATCTCCAAAGTACAAAACCTTTGAGCCCCTCCAGCCTGTAAGCCGCAAAAACTCATACAGGTTTCCCTGGAGACATAAAAAAGAGATTTCAGCATCTTTATTGAACAGAAACAGCTCACGGCTATACACTGAGGCATGAAGGATTACCTGTTTATAGATCTGCCCTTTCTCAAGGTGATGAATTCTGTCCCATAACAGCACGCCTTTATCTGTAACTCGTCTGAATGGCCTTTAGAAATCAGCCAAAAACACACAAAGAGACTATTTTTACATTCAAGAAAAGTTGGCATGTCTAAACACCTTCCCAGAAATCATTTGTCATGATCTAAATAAAGGAATCTGTAAGCGAGGCTGTGATAATGTGGGAATGACATTGATATAGCAGTGATTCGCTGTTGCCAGACTTGGAGCTTTTAAAACTCACTTCCTCCTGTCATTGAAAAAGCTTGGCTTGTCGGCCTGCACTATGACAACGTCGAACAGGTCCCGCCAGTCTTTCCCAACAATATAGTTCATGCCTCGGTCTCTATGAAGAGGAAATGAAAACAGATTTTATTCGTAAACAGTATTTTGTTACAAGCAGTTAGGCACAATGGCTTTTGTACACAGTCTTTGTATTCAGGCTTCTTTTCAGTTTAGTATTTCGGTATCACTCACACAAAATCAAAAGGGCTGTTGGTGATCAGAAACATCTTCTTTCCATTTTTCGACAGCTTCCGTAAGACAGCATGCGTTTGTTCACCGTAACGAATGTACTTCTCTACAGGGCAAAAAATACATATAAAAGAACATGGCAAGATCTTCTAAATTGTGTCTTTTGCATTGAAGAGTAAAACAGAAGGGAAGGTCGATACATATAGATATGTTATATTAAATAATATTAGTATAGATCAGGGGTCACCAATCTCGGTCCTGGAGGGCCGGTGTCCCTGCAGACTTTAGCTCCAACTTGCCTCAACACACCTGCCTGGATGTTTCAAGTATAACTAGTAAGACCTTGATTAGCTTGTTCAGGTGTGTTAGATTAGGGTTAGAGCTAAAATCTGCAGCACACCGGCCCTCCAGGAACAAGTTTGGTGACCACTGGTAAAGATCAAATATAAATGTTATTATTATGTTGTTATATGAATGTGTATTAAATGTTTATTATATGAAAGATACTAAAATAATTGCAATTGTATATAAACAGTTTTATCAATTTATTCAATTATTGCAGACCTATGTGTTACTTTTTAAAAAAACAATACAGTTGTAGTCAGAATTATTACCCCCTCCCCTGAATTATTACCCCCTGTTTAATTTTTTCCCCAAATTCTGTTTAAGAGAGAGAAGATTCTTTTAGAACATTTCTAAACATAATAGTTTCAATAACTAATTTCTAATAACTGATTTATTTCATCTGTGCCATGGTGACAGTAAATAATGTTTGACTAGATATTTTTCAAGACACTTCTATACAGCTTAAAATCACATTTAAAAGCTTAACTAGATAAATTAGGTTAACTAGGCAGGTTAGGGCAATTAGGCAAGTTATTGTATAAAGATGGTTTGTTCTGTAGACTGAAAAAAAATTGCTTAAAGGGGCTAATAATTTTGTCCCTAAAATGTTTTTGCTTTTATTCTACGCGAAATAAAACAAATAAGACTTGCTCTAGAAGAAAAATATTTTCAGACATACTGTGATAATTTCCTTGCACTGTTAAAAATAATTTTGGAAATATTTAAAAATGACAAAAAATTCAAAGGGGGGCTAATAATTCTGACTTCAACTTTATATATTATGTATATTGTAATACATAATATTAATGACCTTATTATTTCATGATAATAAAAATAATGGCAAGAATAATAATAGATTAAATATGAAAATAATGTTTAATGTTAGTGGTAAAAATAGTATTTTATTTCTGCAGATCAGTAATTATAGTTCATATAAAATGAGTATATTACCATGTTATTCTTGATATTTATGAGAATAATAATATAAAAGAAATGTTAATATAATAATTGTTATTATACATTACAATACCCATTTTATTCATATAAATAATGTATTAGTATAATATAATACCATCAGTTTTGTATTTTTTATAGATACATTGGATTACATTTTACTAATATTGGTGCCAATTTGCATTATTATATTACCATTTAATTTTATATTGCAGTTTATATATTAGCCATACAATTGCATTTATAACATCAATAATAAAATAACTTAACATTAAAATACCTTAAATATTACTCATCACATATTTTAATTACAGTCCAATATATCATTTAATATTCTGCACATTACAGTACACATCTATTAGTAAATATTATTTATAATAGCAATAATAATTGCATATCAATACATTTTTGTATTGTATCATTATTAAAATAATGCATTATTCTTATTAGTAGTATTTCATAGTTTATATAAATATTTCATTTGCTAAAACAAAAAAATAATATTTTTAAGCACAGTGCATGCAGTTGTAGTTTTTATCCCTGGAAAATTGAAAATTACCGATATCAGCCTCGACTGCTCGATACATAATCCCTCTGACATGTACGTTTCCTATGACCTCCTGGAAAAAACAGAAAACAGACCAGACACATACAAAAAAAAACATCAGAGCTCACATAACATTAATGTTCTGCACTGAAACAACACACAAAGCCCTGACGCACAGCCAGACACCTGCTGTCAGACCCTCATATCCTTTGAGTCTTGTTAATTCATAATGACAGGCAGGACTGAGTGCAAGAGCAATGACGTGAGTGTGTCTTTCATTGATCACACTCATCTGTAGAGCCACTAAAAGACATCTGTCCATCTGTAACCCTGCTCCTCTCCAGGCACGCAGTGCATCCTCTAAAATTAGATTGCTCCTGTCCTCGCTGAACTGAAATAGCACCTTCAGGAGCCATATTTACCCAAAAGTGTGCTCAAGAGATTCTGTGCTTTCTGACATCTGCGCTTCACTCAAAATCCTAATTTTTGAATCATACTCTAAAAAGTTTTGGGGCAGAACTGTACCTTGACGTCTTTATAAAGATGAACGGGCTCATAGTCGATGTTGTGCTTCATGAAGTAGTCATTAACACACGACAGCAGCGTCATTTCCGGCAAGGAGAAGATATCCATGAACTGCTTCATGGTGTGACCATGAGAGCTCTGTAGAGTGAGAGAGAAAAAGTTGAAGACATGATCACCTCAACCATTGTTTGGTGAATTTTCAGAGGTAAAATTCTAGAATTTCCATAGATATCTATGTAAATGAATGGCTGATGTGAATGCACTTTTAAGGCTTGATCATTTAAGGTAAAAAGATGTTCAAAATACCTTTGAAGCGGTATACTTTAAGCCAATGTTTCTCAACTGGTGGGTCGCGACCCAAAAGTGGGTCACAGGAACATTTTCAGTGGGTCACAGAGTGTGTGGTCAAAAAAACAACAAATGTTTAATTTTTAACATATTTTGCTTATTAAAAATATGTCGAAGCGCAAGTACGACCCTGAATATGTCAAGTATGGATTTACATATATTGATGACAAAAAAAGTCTTGAAACCTCAGTGTATCATATGTAGTGATGTGCGCTCACAAGAGCACTTTTAGAAACCAAATATTTGTTGTTTTTACTTTGTAATATTTCTATAATCTGAGACATTTTGTTAAATGACAATAATGAAATATTGTTTAATTGTAAGTCTTGGTGATTTTATTATGATTTATCTGTCACTACTTGTGTATGTTAACAAATAAATACAAATTAATTATAATTCCTAAAATTATATTATAGTTCCTAAAAATTTGGGTCGCGGGTTGATGACCATGTAAAAATGTGGGTCCCATGGCCAAACCAGCTGAGAACCACTGCTTTAACCAACATCCTGACTTAATCCTGACTGCATTAAAATGTAAATATTTACTGTGCACTTTCATCTCAAAAACTTAAAAATAATCTTTTTAAAATAATCACATACCACTAAAGACATTGTTAACATTGTCACCGACTCGGTCCCAGTTACTCCCCTCGCTGGCCAGCAGAGGCCGCCATCTCCGGACTTCTAGCATTACATCATCCATCTACGCTGATTGTGCACACACCTGTCTTGAATCTAGTTAACGACCCACGAACCTTTTTTAAGCCGCACACAAACACTCAGTCAAGGCGAAGTCTTGTTTAGCCCCGGCCAGCATTACTGAGCGTTATTTCCTGCCTGATTCCTCGTGCATAACTCCAGCCTGTTTCTGACTCTGCTTCGCCTTCTGCCTGCCCACGACCCACGCCTGATACACAGACTCTGATATTCGCTGCCTGCCCACGACCCACGCCTGATACACGGACTCTGATACTCGCAGCCTGCCTTCGATCTATGCCTGGTAAAACCCTCTGTGTCTGTTCATTGCCAGTCTTGATACCTCACAGACTGTTGTTGTTGTGTGTTTGCACTTTAGTGCATATTGTGTGCTTGAGTGAGCTTGATTAATAAATACTGCATAATGGATCCCTCTGTGTCAGTCTCCTCGTTACAAACATGAACTCTAAAAGTAATTTGATGTTGAAATGTGACACGTTTTTAAAAAATAAAGAATATTTTTAAATATATTATTATAAATCATTTAAGGATTGCTTAATATTTTATTCCAGTTCATTTTCCTCTGAAATGATCCACCTCACTCAGGCTATATTTACACTGGTGTGCTTTTGTGTTAATCCTTATGTGCTGTTGGGGAGGTTTTCATCCACTCTGGGATGATTGAGTCTTAATTTGGCCATAACGTTTTCTGTGTTTAAGCTAGCATTATGATTTTTGGTGACAAATCATCCACTGAATTACATTGCTGTAAAAATGCATCAGATATATATATACTTTTTTTTTTTTTTTTTTTGCATAAATCTTTTAACCAACCTCAATCCTGATCAAAACTACTTAATAGCTCAAATTACAGAACTGTAACTCTTTAATTGCCAAATTCATAAATGATGTCACTGATTTGGTGAACAAAAACACACACAAAATGACTATTTTTAACATAAGTCTTGGACATGTGAAACAGTATTCCTTTGATGCAATGTTTTTGATTGATTTCATTTTCTGTGGGTGTTTTTTGCCCCTTGACTTTCATTATAACCGCTTTTTTTTTTTTTTTTTTTATTACAAAACTATGACACCTTATAATCATGCATGTTTGATTGGTGGTGGTTTTCCTTGTTGAAAAGTGGTCAGATGTGTCATTTTTACCATTGATCATCAGTTGGCACCAATGCAAAAAAAGCTTAGTTTTGGGATTTTATATGGAGTATAACAGAACTACATGGAGTAAAAAAACTAAAACAACATGGAGTAAAAAAACAAAGACTGTGTATTTATGCACCATCAAAGGTGGTTACAATTGAGGTCAATGGGGCAAAAACAGCCACCAACAGTAAATGCATCAAAGCCAATGTTGTTACTAATCATTCACATGTCCAAGACTGTGATAAAAAGATTTGACTGTGATTTCTCTGATGCATTTTTACAGAAGTTTAATTCAGTGGATGTTTTTATCCCCAACATAACAGAAGGGAAGTAAATGTGAACAGTGCACAGGGGTTAAAACGGAGTTGTAGAATAAAAATGATTCTCATCCAGACTGGTGTTTTTACTGTGCTTTAGAAAAACAATCTCTATGTTGTGTAGTAGGCATATGAGAGGGGCTTGACAAATCAGGAAATGACACACAATAGTTCAGAAGACCAGTTAGACTACTGCTCTTAATTTTTAAAAGTATTCATTTCAGGCCACGTCCACCTGAATACATTTTTTTTTCCTCTGCGCTTTGGCCTTCTGTCCACACTCGTTTAAAATGCTTTCCAAATTAGATACATTTGAAAATGCCAATTTTGTTTTACAGCATGGACTGTGAGAACAGAGACTTTCGAAAATGATGACGCATATTAGTCATGTGACCAATTTACGATTAATTCAATTCATGTTTATTTCTATAGCACTTTTACGATGTAGATTTTTAAAGCAGCGTAACATAGATAAAGTTCTAGTAAATTGAAACTTTTTCATTCCAGTTTTCACAGATGAAATTCAGTTAAGTTTAGCTCAGAGTAATGTAAATGTCACACTTGAAAACCAAAATTAGGGTAGGCATAGCCTCATTCTGTCTATACTGAAACAGAACAACAGCATTTACAAACTAAAAATGGGTCTTTAGCATTTAGTAGTGTGGCAGTAGTATGAACGGCAGGTGTAACATAACAAAACTTTATACACTTTAAAACTAAAACACTAGGCTAGTGTAAATTACACCTCAGCTCCATCTGTCTAGGAACACATTTGCATGACAAAACGTTTTTCGTACTTATGACAATATTTAACTCAAAACTATTTCTGTTCGCACACCTCACATTTGATGACAACAAATGTTGTATTTTTAACACCAGCCAGTAGATGGCAATGTCACATTGTAAATAAATGTTATATCTCTGTACAAATGCAGTCCTGTAGACTTTGTCCCTCCACATGTTTACAAACTGAACATATACGTGAATGCACTAGGGCTGCACAATATATTTTGTTTCAGCATCGTCATCACAAGGGTGCATTTCAAAAAGTCACATTACATCACAGTAATTTGAGCACATTATTTGTGGAGTTACTGCAAAATTGTACCATTATAGATTGGCAGTTATAGCACTGTATACATGTTTGTATGTGTGTGTGTTTGTGTGTGCGTGTGTGTGTAGCAACGTTAGTATGTTTTAAGTATACTGGGACCTTTAGGCTATCAGACAAATCCCTTGAAATCAAAATATACACACCTTGCCATAAAAGTCACTCATGATCTCAAGGGGAACATGGGAGCCCTCATACATCGCAATCACCTCCTTTTCTGGTACAGGATTAAGACCCCTAATAAAATAATCATGAGTCAATTTATACATAAATACAAATTGCAAAAATGTTAACGAATACTGCACACCCATTGGCCACTTTATTAGGTGCATAATCACAATGACTAATCACATGACAGTCAATGCATGTAGATGTTTAGAGGTGGTCAAGAGAATTTGCTGGTTCAAACTGAGCATCAAACCAAGTACAGTATATATCACTGTAGCCCAGATGCCTCCAAGTGGGAGGGGCTTACGAGTAGGTTGGGTTTGGCTAGAAGGGCTTACAGCTGTGGCTACTAAGCATGCATCAATATATATATAGTGTAATTATTGACAACAATTACTGACTTCTCATTACTGTAAGGGGTAAGTTTCGTGTTGGTGTAGGTGTTAGACGTTAAGAAAGCAGAATTAACTTTATTCGCCAAGTGTGCACAAACACACAAGGAATTTTGTGTGGTTTTCAGGAGCTCCGTATTGTCCTTATTCTTAGCGTATGAGTGGGTGCAGCCATTTGATTTTTTTGGCTCGAGACTTCCAGTCTCATTCACTTTTATTCATTTTTAGACATTAAAAACAGAGTGCTACGCTACTTGATGTTGCAAACTGATATTTTCTTATTATATTATTCTGCTTTGTCTGTTTGTAGAGCAAGTAGCTTGATCGTTTTTTGTTGTTTATTACTCCTAGTCATTTCTCATATAGGCAACTGAATCGGAAGTTCAAAAAACAATTGCAAAAATGAGCGCATTTCCACATTGAAGAATAAGGTCAATACAATAGGTTGGGTATAGGTAATTGTTACATGTACAAGGCATTACATAAATAAATCAACATCCCTAGGAAGTTTGTACAGCCCACTTGAAGTCCCATTCACTTGGAGCTGGGTCTGACCTACGTTTATACCTAACTCCATTACACTGGGGGAAAAAGTAATTTAGATCACACCAAAACATGTCCATTCCTTTATGACAACATTGTACCATCTTGTAATAGCAACTTCCAGCTGAAAAAAGCTGATTTCTTGAACATGACAATGAGTGGATCCCCACACAGTCAGCAGATCTCAATCCAACAGAATAAACTGAAATGTGCTGGAACAGGAGATTTATATCATGGATATACTGCTGACAAATCTGCAGCAAATGTGTGATGTTTTCAGCATCTACGGAATCTATGCCAAGAAGGATTAACAGCAGTTCTGAGGGGATCCATAGTGTACTAGCAAAACAAGCATAATAAAGTGGCTAGAGACTGTATTTGTTGAACTCTACCTGTACACTGTACCCAGCTGAATATAATGAAAGGCATCAATCTTCATCAGTAAGGCCTGGAAATCAAATGAAATTAAAATGTTAGACAAAACACATGAAAATAGCATGAACCGATATCAGATCAGGACCGGACACGTACCTTTTGAACATCATAGTGCAAACCACGAATTACAAAATTAGGGATGTAATCATATTCCCTCAGTCCCTCTGGATACTGTTAGGTGGGCAGAGAAAAACAAGATACAGTTTTTAAGGCATTAACTGGCTGCTCAACATTTAGGTAGTCTAGCCTAGGTCTAGTTTGTTCTTCAAAATCTTCTACACCTCCCCCAGCTACACTTGTCTTTTATAAAAACGTTTTTCCTTTAAATAAATTATGTGATTTTTGCGAACAGTTGACACTCTTGTAACAACAATCCCCATTAACAGCATTGACAGTTCAGCATAAAACAACTAAAGCACTGTATTACACAAGCCAGGTCAGTAGATGCCAATGATTTCTATTTAAAAAATATTATGTATACACAGAGATACTAGAATCACCAGAGAAATAGACCCTTTTCACAATAACCCTATCAGCAACGCAATGTATTTTTACTTCCGGTTTACCTTTGAATGAAAGGGATAAACCTCTGGAAAATTTACAACTGAAAATATTAACATTGCATGTTGTGATTTAGGACTATTAAAGTATTGGGCATACGTCCAAATGTTTCTCTTTTAATACTGAACTGCTTTCGGAGTAGGCATGGGCCGGACAGTATAATAACCTTGGATAAAAACATCACGGTTTTACGGTATGATGGTATTGTACTCAGTGCTTTAAAATATATTCTTTTTTATGTCTCTGTAAAAACAAGAACTCTTTTCCCCTTTGAAAACAATATATTTTATTTTTTGAAAGATTTATCATAGTTTGGGACAGTAAACATGTCAGGCTAAATAATTCAAAAAATTTATTGATCTCCTTCATTTTATTTAAAGACAGATTTCTTTTAAAATTTAAAACGGCATCTTTGGATATTTTTTTCTGCTGGAGATACTGTTGTCCTATTAAAAAAATAATAATAAATAAAAAACGTAAATATAAAGTCTTACACATACCGTAGGAATGGTATTTTGGCGTTTTTAAAAAACCTTGACTTTTCCAAATCATGGTAAACCTTGAAAACATTTATCGTCCCATGCCTATTTCTGAGTTTAAAAATGATTGTTTAAATGATTTAGAATAGAAATAAGCTATTTGTTTATAAAGGAAAGTATGTGTTTGCAAACTTTTCATATGTTAATTAAGTTTTATTTTATTTATTCAATAACAGATCTATTTTTACTTTGATGATGCTATAAATATAAATCTATATTATCTGTTATATGTAAATGTTCCAGCATGAGTAAGTCTTTATTAAATCTTCACATATACCTGGTGAGTATGTCATCTATAAATGCAATCAGTTTCATCCTTTAATATTTACTGATCTATTAATGCTTTGTTCAGTTTCTTCATTTGAATGAATTAAGGCAGTGCCCTGCCGCCACCTGCTGTGTGGATTAAATTTGATATTAGTACTACCTTTTAATTAATAATGTTACAAATAATTTCATAAACTAACAATACTGAATAAAAATGCTGTCTTCTTGGTGTTGTTTTTGCAACTGTAAATTTTTATTTTAGTTTGATTATTAAGAATACCATACAACATTGTTTTTCTATTTCATTTAATATGAAAATTAAAGACAGAAAACAGCCATAGTCATGGTCTAACTCGGGGGTCGGCAACCCAAAATGTTGAAAGAGCCATATTGGACCAAAAAAAACAAAAACAAATATGTCTGGAGCCGCAAAAAATTAAAAGCCTTATATAAGCCTTATAATGATGGCAACACATGCTGTATGTATTTATATTAGCTATATTAGCCTACTATAAAAATGACTTCGTTGGCTACAAATACATACTGAGCCTTCATGATTAAATGTTCATTTCCCTGCAGTTTTTCTCTGCAGTTTAACTTAATTACAGTATATTAATGAATTATGTTTAATGTTCAAGTTTAACTTCATTACAATATTAATGAATTATTTAATGATCAAGTTTAACTTCATTACAATGTTAATGCATTATGTTTAATTATCAAGTTTAACTTCATTACAATATTAATGAATTATGTTTAATGATCAAGTTTAACTTCATTACAATATTAATGAATTATGTTTAATGATCAAGTTTAACTTCATTACAATATTATTGCATTATGTTTTGCTTTGATGAAATTAAAGAAATGCAATAAAGAAATCAGATTTTTTTTAAATGTTTTTTTATTTTGTTTTGAGGATTCCAAAAAACAACATTAAAATGAACGTGCACAACGTGCCCCTTATCTGGGCAACAGTGCAATAAAACGCAGTCTGCCATTTCCATTTCAAGATCAGCTCGAGTCATTCCTGGGAATGTGCTCAACAAGAAAGGGTCAATCTCCAGGGGTGTGTGTCAAGGAAAGACAGTCTCGTTTTTTCCTTTCGCAACTCGCAAAATCTGCTCTCAAATGCAGTTTGCATATCAACGATCGCACCTTGTAAATAATCACCATTGAGTGAGTGATGGGGATGGGCTTCTTTGAATTCTCTCAGGGAGGGTAAATGAGAAAGCGTGCCCCGCTGTACATCTTTGGCAAAGACAGCTTGTGCTCCATGGCGCATCACACAGCCGCCGGTTTGTTTACAACAGCTACCTGCCTGGCATCCCGCCCTGCTGATAGAAACGTGTGTCGCAGCCTATGACGCAAATCTTCGTTGACAGAAATGTTGAAATTTAATATTCTACACACTTTTACAGCATTGGAAAACGTTAAGATTGTTTGTCCTCCTATAGAAACCATATTAAAACAAAAAATATATTTACCTCCCTCATCGTTTTCCATTTTCAAACATTTTTTGAAAAAGTTCCAGGGAGCCACTAGGGCAGCGCTAAAGAGCCGCATGCGGCTCTAGAGCCGCGGGTTGCCGACCCCTGGTCTAACTGTATCTGTAGTAAATATACAGCTGACTGGGTGAGTTCTCAATGGGGAATTCTGTGTAGGCGGAAGTAATGATACACTGGGTGGACTGAAACCGGACACGGCGTGATGTCATGGGAAAAGGGTCTATTGATTCCAAGACTTTTAAAATCCATCACCATTCTCTCTTGAATTGATTCTGAGCTTAGTTTTTAGCAGCAGATGGAGCCAAACAATTTCTTTATTTTCTTTTTTTCAAAGATCCATTTTTGGCCTCCTTGCCCCCATCAGATAGGAAAGCATCGAGACAGGAAGCGAAGTTTGAGAGGGAGGGGGGGAGGGGGTAGGGTAGGGAAATGTCCTTGAACCGGAACACAAACTCTGGACGCCTTGACATGCCACTGCAACACATGTCAGCGCTTCAACCATCAAGTCATTGCGCCGACTCGATGTAACAATTTCCTTCTGCATAACACCTACTTTGATATTTTGAATGACAAAATAAAGGAAACTGAAACTGAACTGACTGATAAAATTATAAATAACTAAGATTTTTAAACTTGGTTTAAGTAGAACAGTCATATATATTTGATCATTATATTTATTATTACCATGCTAAAACTATTCAGAGCGTTGTCATTTTAGAAATAATCAGTTTACAGGGTCACTCACCCTGTGCTCTTCGATGAGAATGTCACGGGCGATGTTGAATATGAGTGTGTGAAGGTGACTAGAGTAGAAAGCAAGCGTGTAGTCGTAGTCAAAGCCATAAATCTCAATGTCCTGTAGACTCATCTGATTGTTAGCGAAGATGGTGTCTGGGTTCACAAAGTTGTTTGATATCACAGGAATTAAATCTGTGGTGAAAAAAAACACAACACATTTGTGTGTTAATTAATAATTGACATTTTAAGGATGTTTGCTAACATTACAATGAAGCATATTAAAATAAAAATAGAAACTAAAATGATTAATAATTAACCTGTAGTAATGTATTGATTTTGAAAGAAAGACAAAACTAAAGTTTCACCTAACTTAATGTTTATTAGATCAGTTTTATAGCACTGTTAATGCAATTCACTTACACTTACTTTCTTTCATTGTATATGGGAATGTGTGGAAATGTTTAGGTAAAATAAAGAATATTAAAAAAAATTAACCAAAAATGTTTACTCTTAACTTTTAATCTTAAAATGAGAAGATAATATATTTTTAATTATGTTTTTTTAATTTTTACAAGCTAAGCAGCTTATAGCAAGTGCTTCGTTGAAAAAATGAAGACGCTTCGAGTCCCTTTATGACTTTCTAAAATGAAAACAAAACAATACGGGTTTGTTTTCATGAGAAGATATATATAAAAAAATATATATATATAACACAAATATGGCTGGGGGCTTCAGGTATTTGCTGTAAACCTTTTACTTGTTTAACTGAATGATTTATATTTTATGTATATATGTATTTTCTTTTCTTGTTGGTTATTCTTGTTATGTAAACTTAAAAGTAGGCCTGTCAGTACAAAGATTACTTGTTGTGCGATATATTATCACAGATATCTTTGCTATAAGTGATAATATATATTTTTTTATTATTATTTTATTATTATTGATTATATAATGATTATAACAACATAATAATGCAGATAGCCATAAAAACTTCAAAATACTTAGCATTCTTAAGGTTATTTAGATTCTATAGTTTGATGTTAAAAAGGTATATGTCCTATTATATATACTATTAAATGTCCTTATTAGGTAAATGTCCAATTATAAATCATCACTATTGAGGGAGAGCATAAATGATATTGTAAAATGGCTTTAACGTTATTTGTGAATGTGTAAGTATATATTGCAATGGCAAAATCATCTCTAAGTACTGCACAATAAGTCGATATATACTTAACAGCAATACAGATACTTTGTTTCAATGTAATTTTAATAACACGGAAATAATATAAAATGTAAACGTTAGATAAAAAAAGTTATTAAATGTTACCATAGTAGCTAACTGAAATAAGTTTAACTTAATAAAAAGTATTATAAAGGTAAAGTTGGTTTTATATTCACACATTCGTAATTTTTTTCAAAAGTGACAACTTGACACCAAGTGTGCCGCAAGCCTACGTTTGAGTGAAGGTTTCGGCCGTTAGATCGCCCCCTGGGGGCTGGCTGCAGTACAAGTCATAAAGCCCGCCTCCTCCGTGTTAATGAAGGAGACTTGAGCCCAAATAAAAAAAAATATTACACTTGCAATAAAATGTCCCGAAAGATAGTTCTGGTCGATTAAGGCACTGGTTATTGTGCTGAAATAGGTGCAGATCTTCATTTTTGTAAACAGTTTGTTTTTAGCAGTAATTTAATGCTGGGCGTGTCATCGTGATTAACAGCTGTGATTGACAGTTTCTCAAAGCGCGGCGTTTGAGCTTCGGCAGGAGACTGAAGTAGACTGAAATGTTATTATTCGATTTCTGTGTTATTTTACCATGACAAAATGAGTTCAGCAGTAAACTATAGTTTCTGACATACATGATCCTGGTGGAACACTGTTTATTCGCTAAGTTCAGGGCTTTTTTCGGGCTTTATTAGTTTGCTGATACACGCCTAGCCACCCAGATAGCAAAACACAGTTCCGGCTAGATTCTCGCCTGCCGGAGACTTATCTCTTAGAGCTCAGACTGACTAATGTTACCTCTGCTGGACCTACTCCGGATGCCTGGACTCACTACCCAATTCCAGCCCGAGTCAATCGAGCCAGATGCGGCGGCCGAGCGAGCAGGCGCTGCCGCATGCGAGCCGGAATCAGCCCGCGACGCCGCGAGTAATTTATGCGCTGCGGCCTGGAGCTGGCGCGATTGAATATAAAGCCATCATATTTGTTAACGTTATTACATCCATTTGTGTTGATATGACAGCAAACGCATGCTGAGAAGTTCGGGGGGCGTAGTTGATTTTACATAAAGCGTTTGATTGGAAGCTCGACTCTGCTCATTTTCGCGGCTCCTCCTCTGGCTCCATCAGACAATCCTTCTGCGCATGTCTGGCTCCAATTTCAGCAGTCTTTTGCGACAGTTTGTGCCCGTCAAGCAGGCGTTTTGCCCTCAAGGCGTTCAATGGGAAAAAGGGCTGTCGCGTCGTCCATATTTTTTACAGTCATTGCTTGACACAGACCCTATACTGTTTACATCGCAACTTTGAATATTCGGTCTAAAACTACATGCAGGTATGACTTCAAAACAACATTACGGGTCCTATCATACACCAGGCGCAATAAGGCTCATGAGTGTTTCAGTCTAGAAAAGAGGTGTGTTAAGGCGCATTGTTGGCGCATTGCTATTTTGAGGAACTGAAATAGACTGTGCAATCGACCAGCTGAAAGCAGGTCTAAAGTTCAGCACAGAACGCGTTAGTTGTGCACCTTAAACGCTTACACATTGCTTAATACACACAGGATGCACAGCAATACACAAATATCTTTAAGAAATAAAAAAGAATTAAAATATTTTAAAAATTTATATTTTCTACAATAATATATAAGTCACTGGCTCCATGCTTTCATCTCAGGGGGCTTTTTTCAGTTGTATAATGTTATTATTAGCATTATTTATTATGTGCATATTTATATTTGTTTTATTAAAAACAATCTTAGATTTGTCCACCTATCAGGTTTTGGACCATATGGGGCATAAGACATGTGTTTGGATATAACTCAATTTTTCGACCACACTTAATTATTATTGCTCATTTATTCGCTTACTGGAAAATAGAACTGAAATTAAGAATAGTTTTGAAACAAATCTTTGCGCTTAACAAAACAAAATTAAATATGTATAGGCTAATGGATGTCTTCAGTGGAGTGCATACAGTACAACACCGTTTCCTTATCCACGAAAGACAGAAAGAGAGTAAGTAAATACATATTCACATCTAGGGCTGTGCGATTCATCGAAAAATATTCAAAATTTACATTCAAACCCTATAATCGATCTAATTTTTTAAGCTCGATTTTTTCAATTAATTAATTGATTTAAATATCTGCTTTGTTAGGCCGAGGCTGGCTTATACTTCTGCTGCCACTTTGCAGCCACATCTGATCTCTGGTTAAGGAGGATGATTGACCCATTCGTAAGCCTTTTACTTTGCACTGCATTGACGGTGATTTGAAGCTGCATGTTTTCAATTTCTTTACATTTATTATTTACATTAAAATATTTGTTTTAAGAAGATGCAAGAAATGCACTGTTTAAAATAGTATTTGCAGTATTTAAAAAGTTATTTTATTTATGAGAGATACTGCTTATTTTCTACTTTTATTATGTAAAATATAGACAATAATTTGTTTCCAAAAGTGCAAGTTCACTTTTTTAAAAAGTTTGTTTTAGGTAATGTGTGCTTTGATTTCAGTTGTTAAAGGTAGATGTTCAATAAATAATCATGGATAGTAGACAGTGTGTGTGTGTGTGTGTGTGTTTCCTTCCATTATTTTTAAACCAGGTAATGGACCTTTCAAACAAAAAAACTCTCACTTGTAATATGTGAGAAAATTTACTGTACACAACTGAAAAATAAATAAATAAAATAATCGTTTATTAATCGTAATCGACTTAAAATGTTAAGCTCTATTCATAACACTTCAATAATAACTTACAACCTTTATATTTATAATAACCCAACCAATATAGTAAAGCATGAGAAACTTAGAATAAAAAACAACAGAAAAAAACACACATTTACACAAATAGAAAATAATATTTCATTTATGAACTGTAAAAATAAACAAAATCCAGAAAGACTTTTAGAACAACATTGCCTGGATAGAACAGACATCTCTGAAACGCGTTTACACACTAACCTTGCGTTTTCTGCTTGGTTTCATTGTAAATAGACCAGAGCCAGCTGGTTTTGTCGTCGCCGGAGCAGGTGCACATGTTCCCGGCTGTCAGCGGAGCCACAGGACCCTTCCTTCTGGACAAGAGTCCAAATCTGGCTTCCCGAGAACGAGTGAAACACGGGGTGCTGCTGCTGAACAACCATGACCCGCTGTCGGTGTGCAGAGACTTATAATGCGCCACGAGTCTCCTAAAACCCTCCTTATTGCGGAGCAGGTTGGAAAGTGGCAAGGACAAAGTGGGCATGTTTCCCCGCGGCAGAGCAGCTTCTGTCAGACACACGAGCGCGATCAGCTGGACATGATGTAGAACAGACTCAAACAAACACACGCTCACTTCCGTTTGCACACTGACAGGCTGCTTTCAGAATAAAAGTCCGAATAAACGTTCATCAAAATGTAATATTTCTATTGTTGAATATAAAAGAAAATATTAGGATATTTGAAAGCCTGTATTTATTAACTGACATTGTATTTTTTCCTACTTTGGACCTCAGCATCTACAAGTTTACAACATTCTTCCTAAATCTTCTTTTGTTTTCAACAGAAACTATTCCTCTAACTTAAACAACAATTCATGAAGAACTGATATGGAGTGCTGAGATGTGAAGTTTTTTATATAACATTCAGACACAATAATAAACACATAAACAACTTTATTCATAGAATAAAGAAACTTCACATAATTTTACTCAGGCCTTAAAAAACATTTGTTCACACTACATAGAAGTCTTTCGTAAGAAAGCCCATTTCTGACACAAGATCTTTTAAAAATTTAAAAAAGGTAAAAGTACCTCATTACTGATTGATCGAGGAGATACCTCCTTTAACATTTAGTCTAAAAAGTTTCATCCTCAAACATACAACACACATATAGTGTAAACAGTGAACAGAAAGGTGTGTTATGATATTTACTGTTTTTGTACACCCTTTCTAATCTCGTTAAATTCAGAATGCAAGCTCGTGAAATGAATACATATATTTATATTTATATATTTACATATAATATTGCCACTGATTTGCTTGGTTTGGGGCTTGTAGAGCTGTGCATCGATGGATTTGCTCTTCTGTGTTTGGACTTTCAGCAATGAAATGTAAACCACACTGAACTGAACAGAACTTTAACTCTGAAAACTGGACTGACAGTTTTAATTTGCTGGAACTTCTATGTTAAGCTGCTTTGGCACAATCTACATTCTAAAAGCGCTGTAGAAATAAAGATAAATCAATCAATCAAAAAAAATAATAATTTAAACAGATCTGAAAAAAAAAAAAACAGAATCATGAGATAGGGGAGCGCAGGGCACAAAGTTATGCGGGGTAAAATGTAACAGGGTTTTTCAGAGTTAACCAAGTCATGCCTCCAAGATTTTCACCACAGTGTCAGCAGATATCTTCCTGCAAATTATTGAAAAAACATAGCAGAAACCATTTTTGCAGCATAAAGTATTTTTTTAATACAGTCGATGTTTTTTTACTTTAAAAATATCTGTGAAAATATGTAAGTAAAATCTCATATTGTTGTGATTACAGTCTTGTAAGCTGAAAGATTAAACCATTGTGTGAAAAACACAGTGACTGCTCGCCAGTTTTGAGGAATATGCGACACAGCAGGTTTAGTTGTAACAGGGTGTTACTATTAAGCCACACACAAACTAAACTAACAAAATATTTTTTAACTTTGAGTGTAAGGACAACTTTTTATATAAAAATGTTTTTTAATAGAATTATTTTTAATAGAAAAAAAATATTTTATTGCTAACAATGCAAATAAGGAGACACGGTGGTGCAGTACGTAGTGCTGTCGTCTCAGAGCAAGAAAGTCGCTGGTTCGAACCTCGCCTGGGTCAGTTGGCATTTCTGTGTGGAGTTTGCATGTTCTCCCCACTTTCATGTGGGTTTCCTCAGGGTGCTCCGGTTTCCCCCTCAAGTTCAAAGACATGCGGTATAGGTAAATTGGGCAAGCTAAAATTGTCCGTAGTGTATGTGTGTGAATGACTGTGTATGGGTGTTTTCCAGTGATGGCATCCGCTGCATATGCTGGATAAGTTAGTGGTTCATTCTGCTGTGGCGACCCCAGATTAAGGGAGTAAGCCGAAAAGAAAAATGATGAATGAATAATGCAAATAAATGCATTGTATAATGATGCATAATAATATAAATAAATACAAATGTGTTTCTCTAATATATAAATTAATGAATAAACATACTGTGCTATGTAGAATAAAAACAATTAAGTCAAATACCTAGTAAATTAGCTATTATTTAAAGTAAACTGAATTTAAATAAATTGTGTAAAATCTGCCTTTTTTAAGCATGTTCTACAACAGGGGTTCCCAAACTTTTCAGCCCGCAACCCCCAAAATGACAATGCCAGTGACTCGTGACCCCCAATATTCTCTGAGGTGGTGGTTATAAATACAGAAACCTTGTATGCAATGACGCACACACACCAATAGACCCAAGTCTATTCTTTGTTTTTTTATGTATGTCAGTGCTGTAAATGGGCTAGAAAGTTTAACCTGGTGTTATAAAATCAATCTGCTGCATCTGAAAGTATTGCTGTGCCTTTAGTATAATGTGATTACCAGAGAAGTCGCAATCCAATAGAACTATTAACTTTAAGCTACTATAGTAACTATATAGTTTATAGTAACTATAAACGACTATTTTTTCTCTTTAGTAGGTTATTGATAAAATACAGTAAGTCTTAAGGTTTAATAAAAACTGATTGATTTTTGAAAATCACCAGGCGACCCCCCTTCATTGTCCCGCGACCCCTCGGGGGGGTCCCGACCCCCACTTTGAGAACCTCTGTGCTACAACTAACCCTCTGTCTGTTTTAACTTGCCACAGGTGGGGTAAATAGTACAATTTTTACTCCAGGCACTTTTGGCAATACTGCACAGAAACCATAGGTCCGGCGATCATACAATCAGTGTTCATTTGTGGAAGAGGCTTGTGTGTTGTTGGTTAAAAATATGGTTTGTCTAACCCCATTACTTGGCTCATTATTTGGCTAAAACCCAAAAGTGTTACTTTGTGGCCCACTCTCCCCTACAAACTCATAATTCTGAGTATACAGAATGCAATTTAGATTTATCTCCCTGAATTGCAAGATACAGACTTGCAAAGTGGAGAAAAAAAGACAACATTTCAAAAGTTTATAATTTAAAGAACTTGCAGTTGGCATCAGAATTTTGTGATATAAAGTTTTAAATTATTTATTTAATGACAAAATCAAGATTTCATAGTCTATACATCATCTGCAGTCGATGTGACAAAAAAAAAATCAAATGGTCATTGTTTCTGAGAGTCCATCTGTCTTTCTTTCAAGCCGAGAAGTTCTGTTCGCAGTTCTCCAGGCTTTGGTGGAATCTCTGGAATGGACTATGATGAAAATAAATAAACATTATATTATTACAATCTATTTTACTTACGGCTTACAGTCAACATTAAATAGAAACTTACCTAATGTCCTTTTGTAATGCATATTTCTTTTACTAATTTTTTATGATATAGGTATATTGTACTTTACAGTATACATGTAAAATTACTGAAATAAAATGGAGGTCAAATTATGATCCCTAAATCCCTAAAACAATCCATATAATTAAATAGCAGAAGGTCAAGGTTAAATTTGGAAACTTACTAGATCTGGACGGTAATAGTGATGCACAACCTGTGCTCCAGCAAACATGGACAACACACTGGCTGCAAACATCCGCAGATATCTGGGCCAAGATACGCCTGCTGGCATCCTCAAAACTCTGATGTTATGCTAAGGATGAGAAATTTTACCTAAAGAAAGAGTAAAGTTTATTTGCTCTGGTCATGTTTAAAACCAATGTTGGGAGAATGTTAACTCATTACAATAGTTTTATATTGTTTAATCACTAATTTATTTAATAAAAACAACAACAACAACAACAAAACAATTAATTAATTATTAGAGTATTTATAAAGTTATAGAAAAACTGTAAAATTTTAAGTCATTTTTAGTTTTCTTTCTTACCCTCATAATGCATCTAGGTCCATTTTGACATAGAAGATAAATTAGATTATATTTAATTTGTTTCTTTTTTAAAGAAACATTTTACGTGTAGAAATATTTGTATAACTAATTTCTTTTC
This sequence comes from Danio rerio, assembly GCF_052040795.2. Classification (NCBI taxonomy): domain Eukaryota; kingdom Metazoa; phylum Chordata; class Actinopteri; order Cypriniformes; family Danionidae; genus Danio; species Danio rerio. The sequence continues at coordinate 20,252,005 of NC_141045.1, forward strand.
TAATTATGAATAAAGTTACATCAATGTCAAAACATTTTTGCTAAATATATTTCGCTTTCTCACACTTTTGTAATAGAATATTGCATATAAAATGACTGTGTGCCTAATAAACCACTGCCGCATTGATCACTTGTTTCATAAACAATAAATATTTCTAATATCTTGATCAATTTATTTAGTTTGAGCATTATTGCTCTTGTATTGATGTGGTTAGAAATATATTTGCCTAAATATCAATTATTATGCAATCAAGCGTTATTAATGTATAACTACATTTAATTAGCTCCCATTGATTATTATATGTCAATTATAATGTAAGCTTGCTAACCTTCAAATGGACCTTTTTTATTCTAAATGCTTGTATAGTCTAAATGCAGGTATTCTTATAGGCGCATAAGAGTTTATTTAAATACATTTAAGCATTATTATACATATCTAACGACAAACGACTACAGTTTTGATGTAAGGTCATTTATCCCTAACGTTAGTTGTCTTGTAGCAAGAAAGAAAGCGCATGTGGTATCACATAAATGCTGTATTATAATTCCTAAATTTAGACAAAATTTGGAGAGACGTGTACTTACCTTGTTATGTTTAATATAAAAGTAACATTACAGCGTAGTTTTGCTGTTAGACATTCACCCGTAAATGTTCTTGTCACATATCGCACACGCTTGCTCTGGGTCTATTGTACATTACTTTTGTCAAAGGGAGTTCTGACTTTATTATTTGCACTATTTTTTATTAAGAAATCAATCAAAACATATTAAATCAGTTCACCTAACGATTTATTACATTTTCATTTAAACATTGGTGTTTTAATGCACAACATAAAATTTTAAAGATAAATCTGTGATTAACAAAATACGATTCCCCCCTTTGTAAATAATGGTAGCATCTAATAACGTGAAGCCAGATATAAAACGACGTTTTATTACATAAAAGTATAGATTTACGATCTGCACGAATGATACCTCATATCAATGCTTTAACGTATTCATGTTATAACAGCTGTCTATGATAAATAAAAGAAAATAAAAAGCTAAAAATCCACTACCAACTATCTAAGTGCGTCGGTCTTATCAAAACAGGGACTTTTATTTTGAACTTAGCCTTTACCTTTGTTGACATATGTACCTACACCGGCTTCATTCATCATGTGTAGCATCATTTAGCTCCTATTTTCCTACACTAAACACTGATATGTGTAAGAAAAGGTCTGAAGAAAATATATGACAGGTAAGATTTATAAACCTAGTGCATAAAAATAAGTCTTTAGATTACGAAATATGTTTTAGTGCTTGTTTGCGACCACTGACTGGTCCACACAGCTTTAGCTTATTGAGTGAGATTCATCTATAACTCGACATAAAAAATACTCGTAGAAATGAACCCAAATATATTTCTAGTGAATTTAGCAGTGTTTTAAGTTATGTTGTAAGGTATAGCTGATATGCCAACTCTGCTGAAAATGAGACTCGTGTAGCAGAAAAGATGAAACAAAGGGAGGTGTGGTTTGGCAGTTGGGATATCAGTAACATAAACATGAATATTAATCTGTTAAAGTAAACCACCAAATAAGATGGAAGAAAGGCAGTATTCCTCTCTGACGGCTCCAATGGATTATCTTCAGTACTGGTGAGTTTTTATAATCCAAAAATCCAAAAAGAGCTTATTCTCAATAAATATAAGAATAAGTAGTCATTTTGTGATTATGAGCCCAACAAATGCAATCAAAATGGGATAAGAAGTTGTAAGTTTAATGGTATCAAAAGCAACCCTCATGTTATATTGTAATTAATTTAAATAATGCATATAAGTTACAGTTGAAGTCAGAATTATTAGCCTCCCTAAATTATTAGCCCCCGTTTATTATTTTCCCCAATTTCTGTTTAACGGGAAGAAGATTTTTTTAACACATTTCTAAACATAATAGTTTTAATAACTCATTTCTAATAACTGATTTATTTTATCTTTGCAATGATCACAGTACATAACATTTTACTAGATATTTTTCAACACACTTCTTAACAGCTTAAAGTGACATTTAAAGGCTTAATTAGGTTAACTAGGCAGTTTAGGGTAATTAGGCCAGTTATTGTATGATAATGGTTTGTTCTGTAGACTATTGAAAAATATAACTTAAATGGGCTAATAATTTTGACCTTAAATATGTTTATTTTTTTTTTAATTAAAAACTTATTTTATTCTAGCTGAAATAAAACAAATAAGACTTACTCCAGAAGAAAAAATATTATCAGACATACTGTGAAAATTTCCTTGCTCTGTTAAACATAATTTGGGAAATATTAAAACACAAAAATCAAAGGGGGGCTAATAACTCTGTCTTCAACTGTATAGTAAAATGATATATATATATATATATATATATATATATATATATATATATATATTCTTAATAAGTATACAACATTCTAATAAGCCAATTAGTTTATATTTAATTGTAAGTTACGTGTGAAAATACTGACAAGAAACAATGAGGTTATTTTTTTATTTAATTTTTAAGTGCAGTGTTTTCCTCTTCAATATTTCTCAGGTACCAAAGCAACCCTCAGCAGTACCAGGCTGAGCAGGTGCCACAGTACCAGCAGCTAGTCAATGCCAGCCAGTACACAGAGAGACCCATGGAGGAAAAAATCATGACTGATTTATCTGTGCATCAAGACCCATATCAAGATCAACCTCAACAGTTTCAACAGCTCCCTGTCCAACCACCAGGTGCGACTTTTTTCTCCTTACAATATATCTAGAGATATTTCTTCAGTCCAGTGTTAGGTAAGTTACTTCTAAAAAGCAATGAGGTACTTCATGATCAATAAAAGTGTATTTAAATGACTTGTTACTTACTATGTCAGAAAAGTAACTCAATTACTCAATACGTTGTTTTACTTTATTACTTTACCCAATACTATTTAAAATCCCTAAAAATCTAAACACACAGGCATTAGAAATTAATCTCTTTACATTTGTGTCAAGCAGGACCACTTTGTTTATTAAAAGTGTAACTGGAATATTAATAAATGTGATATACAGTACTGTGCTAGTCTTTGGCCACCATTAGATTCCGTCACCTTAAAATTATAAGGTTCTATCTGATATTTTTGTTATATTTGAGTTTTTCTTATTAAATGACAACTTATTTACATTATGGGATGTTTTTTTATTAGTTGTTTAAATTTCAAGACCTTTTATTTAAAAAGCAAACCTTACATGCATACTGTTTGCTATGGAATGCAAAAACTTTGATGTTCAATATCTCAAAATTATTCAGAACGCAGATAGAACCTTATAATTCCAAGGGGATGATTTGTCATTTTAGTATAATTATTTATATTTATTTATTTATAATATAGTATACAAATTTCTTGCTCATCACCTGAACAGAAACAATATTTATAGATAAGTATATTGATCATGAAATTATATGATATTTATAAATATTCAGGATATTTATAGACAAAAACAGCTAAAGCAGTCATGAAATGGCCTCCACAGTGTCCCGACCTTAATATAGTATTAAAGAGGCAGTATGGGATTGCCTGGAAAAGGGGGGGGGGGGCACATTTAGATGAACTTAGGTCTGTTATATGGACTCGTCTCATACTATATACTGTCTTTTTCTAGCAGGAGCCATTTTATTCTGAAAACAGTCTATTGTTTTTTCAAATTTTGTGTAAAAAACTTATTTTCTATCTGTTTAAATTTTATTTTTATGCAGAGGCTAAACTGTTCAGGGACCAAAACTTTTAAAGTAACAACACCATATTATATTCCTCACCATTTTCTGTCATTCATTTCTGACTCAATTCATTGTTTTTAAGCTTGTTCAATAAAAGCTGAAAAGTAAAATATTCTGCAAAATATATTTGTATTTTGTTACTCTGCTTCCCTGAAACATTGAATCCAATACTGTTGAGTTCATTGACAGTATTTAGAGCAAGTACATTATAAATTACTCTAGTTAAGTTACTTAAAAAATGAAAAGTAATCCCTTAGTTAACTTTTTATGTACAGTTATTACTTAATTACTAATTACATCCAACACTGCTGCAGCCCATTTTATAAAGCTTAAAGAAATTTGTAGCACTTCAAATAATTAAGATATCATTTTGCTACAGGTGTGTAGAGAAAAGAATTAAAAATAAACAAAAGGACAGCATATAATGCACTTTATAAAATAATAACTGTTTTTAAATATGTAGTTCACCTTATTTAATGTCTGTTTAGCAGCTATTCCAGTGACTCCTGCTAAAGGAAAGAAACGGGGGAGGCCTCGTAAAGGGGAAGAAAGGGAAAAGACAGAAGCTGAAGAGTCGGCCAAGAAAGCGAAGAGGACATTAGATCGGTTCAACGGCATGTCGGTGGAGGAAGTCATGGCTCGAAAGCTACCAGACGTCATCACACATAACCTTGACATGCTGATTGTGAGTTTTATTATAGATTTTAATTACTTTAAAACGTATAAATTGTTTTTTTATTAATATATAAATCATGATATGATGATGATAAATTATATAGTAATGCAAGTTAGCATTTAGAGTATATATATATATATATATATATATATATATATATATATATATATATATATATATATATATATATATATATATATATATATATATATATATATATATATATATATATAGTTTTTTTAAGTTTTATAGTTGATTGATTTGATACATAACATAGCAAACAGTTTTTTATTGTACTAATATTGTTTCTTTTAATAGATTGGCATCAACCCTGGACTGTTGTCAGCCTATAAGGGAAGGCATTATCCAAATCCTGGGAACCATTTTTGTATGTATAATTAGTTGATTTAATTTGTCATAAAAGAAGTTTATTCTTGTCTTTGATCATCTACTGACTGTCTCATAGGGAAGTGCTTGTTTCTCTCTGGTCTGACTAATGAACAGCTCAACCACATGCATGATCAGACACTACCTGAACACTACGGCATTGGTTTCACCAATATGGTGGAGAGGACCACCCCTGGGAGTAAAGACCTTTCAAAGTAAGGTTTCAGCTTTAGGAATTTTGCATTAGAGTGAAAGAAGTTTCAATCCAGACCTCGAAGTTAGCTAAAGTTGGTCTAACAGAATCACCATGTAGACCGGCAGAAATCTGTGAGAGCTGGCAGTTTACACCAGTCTGCACCGGTGATAATGTGACAGTATCCTAAAATGAGATTTTAAGACCTAAGATGCTTGGTGTTGACTACGTTACATTTTTTTGCAGCAAAGAGATCCGTGAAGGAGGCCACCAGCTTTTGGAAAAGCTCCAGACATACAGACCTTTAATTGCTGTGTTCAATGGAAAATGTAAGTCTTTGCTCCTGTTTATGCCTGGTATTTTGATAACAATGCAAAATATGTGAGTAAACGGCATCTGAAAGGGTTTGAGCTTGTCGAAATGGTTTGAGCTGGTCTGAGCTTCCAGAGGTAGTCCAAACACATTTGATCAGATTTCTTTAAAAGGGTACTTCACCAAAAACTCAAAAATTTCCTCAAATAGTATCTCAAGTACAGTAGTAGTTCTAAACTTATTTGATTTTTTTTTTTCATCCGTTGGACAACAAACAAGATATTCTGTAGAATGTTGGGGGAAAAACGAGCCATTGTCATCCTAAATGGGAACAAAAGGTACTATGGAAGTAATGGTTGTTTTTTCCATCCAACATTCATCAGTATATCTTCCTCTGTGTTCAGCAGAAGAAATAAACTCAAACAGGTTTGGAACAAGTGGAGGGTGAGTAAATGATGGACTATTGGAATGTTTTGTCTGAAAGTGTAACAAAACAAGATATTTATACTTTGCTGTATTGTACCAAAACTATCATTGATTAAAAATTGTGATGCCATCCACATAATTTTCACTCATTTGCTTTCCTGCTCACTCAAAAGCCACGTAGCATGGGTTCGTTCCGTTAAGTAGTACTCTGGGGTTAAACTAAACGCTTAGATAAAAGTATTGGGTTGTAGTGGGGAGAGCTGCACAATATATCAAAATATTGCAAACGTTCATATCGTGATAAACATATTGCAGTGTTTTGCAACACAAAAGTATGTGTACCTGCCATTAGCACAACCTCTGAAAGAGTTTATAGCACATCTTTTAAAATATTAAATATCGTATTACATATCAAATATATTGCATTATTTTTGCATGCCATCACATTGCATATTTCTCTTTCTATATTGTACATCCCTAGTAGAGTGTGACAAAATAAAAGAAACTGATGTCAACAAAATCTGCCACAAGTGTTCACATTTGTACGCTTATTGATTTTAAGTCTAAACTTCCTTATCTATCTTGTAACTTGTTCCTAAATATTTCAGGTATTTATGAAATATTTTGCAAGGAGATTTTTGGAGTCAAGGCCAAGAACTTAGAGTTCGGATTGCAGCCGTACAAAGTCCCAGAAACGGAGACGGTACGAGTTTCTATTATAAAAGCACTCGCTTGTTTATTTTTTAGTTGCATTTTAACTAGTTACGTTGTTGTCCAGGTTTGCTATCTGATGCCATCCTCAAGCCCGCGCTGTGCCCAGTTTCCTCGTGCTCAGGACAAAGTGCACTTCTACATCAAGCTAAAAGAGCTCAGGGATCAGCTGAAGGGAGTGACCAAGACTCAGGAGATCCAGGAGACAAACTACAGCTTCGATCTGAATCTGGCCAAAGGTTAAAACAGCTTCAGTTTTGCTATTTGAAACAGTTTTTTTTTTTATTAATGTGCTAACGAAATTTATTTTCATTGTTTATTTTAGAGGATGCCAAAAGAATGGCAATCAAAGAAGAGCAGAATGACCCTGGGTACGAGGAGACCTGTGCTCATGGGTCGTGGGGGGAACCACAGCAAGCGTTTGGAGTCCATCCTTCTACAAATACAGGTACATCAATTAACGTTTGATGGTGTGCTCCTGGAGGCCCTGATATACTCGTGAGCATTAAACTGATTATATGTAATCTTGATTACATAATCAGATTGCAAAAATCAAGTACTTGTAATTAGATTACTTTTTAAAACAATCGTAATCGGTCTACAGTTACTTTTTATGGATTACAAGTCATGTTTATTTAATCTCTTGATTTTTCTCTTTTTTACGTTGATATTTGTTCTTAATAATAATAATATTTTTTGGTAGAGAGGGGGAGGGGTGTGAAATCGTGGAGATTCTGCCACAAAAATTAGCGACATTTTTTATATGTACATAATTTTAACCTCTTAAGGCTCAAGGTGTTTTTACATGATTTGTTTTTAGCTTATTGGAACATAATTAGAATAAAAACCTAAGTATCATCTTTTGATGTAATGTACTTCTAGAAAACAATGATGTCCATATATGTGGACTTGTGGTCTGAATTGACATAAAACACTTTTTACTGACTGTTTTTTTTATGCATATTTTACATAGAAATTTATTTTGAACATGTTTTGACTATAAGAGAGTAAAAACAAAAAAAAAATCCCATTTTGGACAGTTAAAAATAGAGTTTGGGACATTTCATATGCTGCAAAACAGTTGCAGTATGCTACTGTATGTCTCTAACAAAATGTAAAACATTCAAAGTATTTTAAATAGCCACTTAAGAGCTAAAATGTGCTGTACAAGCATGTGGCCACTAAGCCCTAGGAGGTTAAAATAAACTGTGATTCTGTTTTATTCAGTGTTACTTTAAGCAAACAATATCATCAAGGTATATTAGTGATAGTATTTTGAAGTACATTGTGCATTTTAAAAAGAAGCTGTTTAGTCCGTCATAAAGAATGGAATATATTGTTATTTTGCATCTGTCAGAATAGTACACGATTATCCTACTTGAATATTAGTGACATCAAATCTAAATGTAATCCAAAAGTAATCTGACTACTTCACAATGAATATGTAATCTAAGAGAACATATTACTGATTACAAATGTTGTCTTGTTATTTATAATCTGTAAATGATTACAATTCATAAGTATTCTAACCAGCTCAAGGCAAAAGTGTTCATCGCTGCATGATTTTCTCTCCACAACAAAATAAACAGAAGAGAACAATGACAGTGGTACGGATAAATTTGCTTGAGCTCCGCAATTCATCACTCCAATCTTGTCATGCTATAGTAATTCATGTCGTAAAGTCGATTTAGTTTAATTTTAAAAGCATCTATCATTTTCTTTTGCATTTTAAAATTGTAATTATTAAACAATAGCCTAAAATATATCACCAAATGTACACAACTGTGAATAATTGCCAGTATAGTCAATTAAAGCAAAATCAGAACAAGGATGCAAAGAGGAGAATAAAAAAAAGATGCTAGAACAAACAAAGCCTATTCCTACCCTACTTTACATCTGTAATGGTTCTACAGTGAGGAGTTTAACATTGAAAGCTTTATGATTGTGCCTAGTTGGTTTATTTCTAAGTTTATTGTTTTAGTCATAAACTGTATGTTTTTTTCTAAGACTACTGGAGAGAGGAATATACAACTTTTGTCTGAAACTGAAAATTGAAGCTGTTTTACAGTAACAAGTATATCAGGGCTGTATTTGCAAAATTAGCTCTGTAAATATTGTTTACAATAGTAATATAAAAATTTTAATTATTGGGTGCTTATAATGATGCTGGAAATCTTTAGACCAGGTAATGGATGACCGGTGGACAATGCAGCCATTTGCAGAGCAGATTCCAGACATCAGATGTAGCAACAACACCCGAACAAGCTAAGAAAAAAAAGTTGATGCACAAAGACTGTTGTCTACACTGCATATACAGAGAAGGACCAACAAAACATTTTTTTGTACTGTTTTTATTTTATATTTTAATACGTTACGAGGTGTTACATTATTTAATGTGTGTGATTTCAGTGTGTGTAACATAACTTTGTTACTTGAGTGAACATTTCTGATTAAGACATGTTCATTTTGTGCCTCTATTTTTTATTTATTTTTTAAGGAAACTTCAATTACATCGTTCAAAACTTTGGGGGTATTGTAATATTTTATTTAAAAAATAAATTTTATTGAAGTACAGTTGAAGTCAGAATTGTTAGCCTCCCTTTAATTTTTTTTTTCTTTTAACATATTTCCTAACTTATGTTTACTAGAGCAAGGCAATTTTCACAGTATGTCTGATAATATTTTTTCTTCTGGAGAAAGTCTTATTTTTTTATTTCGGATGGTATAAAACCAGTTTTAAAATTTTTTAACACCATTTTAAGGACAAGATTATAAGCCCCCTTAAGCTATTTTTTCGATAGTCTACAGAACAAACCATCATTATACAATAACTTGCCTAATTACCCTAACCTGCCTAGTTAACTTAATTAACCTTTTTAAGCCTTTAAATGTCACTTTAAGTTGTATAGAAGTTTCTTGAAAAATATCTAGTAAAATATTTTTTTCTGTCATTATGGCAAAAATAAAATAAATCAGTTATTAGAACTGAGTTATTAAAACTATTATGTTTAGAAATGTGTTGAAAAAAATCTTCTCTACGTTAAACAGAAATTGGGGCCAAAAAATAAACAGGGGGGCTAATAATTCTGACTTCAGCTGTATGCATTAAATGGGTAGTTCTTGCAAAAAGACAATGTCTTCCATGCATGAACGAAACGTTCTCCTGTAGTGAATCCATGGGGTTTTGTAAGAAAATATCCAAATGTAAAACTTTATAAAGCATTTTGTGTGATTTCTAATGATTTTACACTTTGTCCCGAGGCTTTGGAGTGTGTTTTGAGAAAACCCAGAAGCTTTCGAGGAGCCGTATCAAGGCTTGTATCGTTTTGGAGAAATGATGTCATTTATGAAATCCGAAGTCTCATTTTCACCTGACTGGTAGAGGAAATAGTTTAAATGTGTTCGAATGACATAAGCACACTAACTTTCCATTTAGTCGCTGCCACCTCCAGTTTTAAAATAATAATATTGTGATATTAAATCATTATTAAATAATAATATAATAAATAACTTTTTTTTTTTTGCTGGTTCATCTTCAGCTGGGTCAGTTGGCATTTCTGTATTGAGCTTGCATGTTCTCCCTGTGTTGGCGTGGGTTTCCTCCGGGTGCTCCGGTTTCCCCCACAGTCCAAAGACATGCGGTATAGATGAATTAAATAAGACAAATTGGCCGTAGTGTATGTGTGTGATTGAGAGTGTATGGTTGCAGCTGGAAGAGCATCTGCTGTGAAAAACATGTGCTGGATAAGTTTGGCGGTTCATTCCGCTGTGGCGACCCCAGATTAACAAAGGGACTAAGCCGAAAAGAAAACGAACGAACGAATGAATGAATGAATGTTAAGTGCCACTAGCTGTACAGGAGGCTGAGTAGCACATGCACTGTTAGGACAAACATAGAAACACAGTAAAGAAAGATAACCAAAACAAAGCCAACCAAAAAAAAAAATTAAACAGACTTCTCTTGGCTTTTTTGAAAGTTTTTCTTATAAATCCTTGTTTTGTACTTTTCTACTTGCTTTATTTGTCATAACGGCTTTATACTCCTGTCGTTTTGGTATCGCTAAATGTACTAAAACAATATTTGTAAAGAAGAAGACAAAGTCAACTTCACTTAGAAGTTACACAAACTGTTATTAAAGATTTAAATATGGAATTTTATTTAACAAAACTGCATTGATTCGCTACAGGAGATCTTTATTCACCCCCTGGTGCCCTGTGAGATACATAGGCTTGGTTGTACTTTTTTTTTTGTTTTTGGACTATAGAAGTAAAAACTGCCAAAAAAGCCATTCAGGATGCTTTAAGGGTGAGTAAATCATGGGCTAATTTCATTTCGGGGGAAACTAACTATTTAATTAGAGGAAAAGTGATTTTTAATGTTACAAAAGGTTCAACTTTTACTTCATCCACTTTAATTCATCAAAGCAAATTCTGAAAGACAGTCAAAAGGACACATCTGTAATCAACGAAGATAATAAGAAATGTTTCCTGAGCATTAAATTGAGGATCATGTGACCATGAAGACTGAAAAAGTGATGCTTAAAAAAGTTATTATTTTGTTTTATTTTGTTTTATCAAATAAATGCAGCCTTGTTAAGTATAACTGACTTCTTTTAAAAATATTACCAGCCCCAAAATTTTGAAAGTTTTTTTTTTTTTATTGCTCCTTTGTTATTGGGATTATTTAGAGAAGACCTCATATTTGAGAATTTCAGTGCAAAAAAATAAAAAATCCTAATGCAAACCACTGCTGGACTCTGGAAGAGGTTTATCACTGTGCATGTCCTCATTGCATGGATATAGTAGTATTGCAGACGGCATGTTCAGTACCACATGATGGTGCTTTTTGGATACCAATCACTCTGTTTACCTCATTCTGAACGGTGTTTTTAGACTTTTTAGAGTTGTGTTTTGTTATTTGTTATATCAGTGTGCATATTTGTTAAGTACCATTTATATACTTGTTTTGTTACATTGTAATAATCTGGCCACATTGTTGCTGTGAAAAGTCTGTACTATGTATGACATTCTGTAAGTTGTATTTTATTTTTTATATGCAAGTGTTACTAATGATATGGTTATAGGGCTGAATAAAAGCAAATATGATGAAAGCGTGAAATCAAACATTTCTCATTCATCTAAAATAAAAGCTGTGATAATTAGTGTTGGATAAACGATGGAGAAAAATGTTCTTATTTACAGTTTACAGTATTTACAGTTGCACGTGTCCCTATATTTACGACATTATAACGTTATGACTACACTATTAATATATAATTTAACTCTTATTTTAGATATATTAATAATTCTTTAATTTAAGCTTGATTTATTTATGTAAGACGACATTAAATATATATATATAAATGCGTTTACACGAAGAGACTTTATATTTGCTAAACTCGGAAAAGGGGCTTTTTTATTTATTCAAGCGCAGCCAATAGGCACCTCGCTTTGAAACGTTTAAATGTCACAGGAGACTGAGGTCATACTATTAACTTTAGAGGGGTGAACGTTAACATTATCAAACTGAAGTAACGCTAAAACACTGTATTTGAATGTGATTTCAGTGTTTACATTTATAACACACATCTTATTGATTATATTATCTATTTTGGGTTCACTTATTTGCATCAAAGCTAAAAAGCAGACATACTGTGTTCAACACACCCCTAATCTAGGCGCTTTGGTTCGTTCCTCTGTCAAATTGATTTCTCGCTGTCGGTCTTTGTTGCTATCGCCGGTTTTGTTCCTAAAAACGAGAAAAATAATCAACATTTCAGTGGACACTCGTTCTTATCGTATAACAACGGTATGTATTAATTTAATCCATAAAATCATAATCTGATTACTAGCCGCACGGGAATGCATTTAATGACGATTGAAACGCGCTTCGCCGTTAGCTGCGACTAGCATTCATTGTACTCAATGAATTGGCACTCTAGGCCAGTGTTAGCCGAACATGCTAACTCTATTACATACATTATTTAATTCACGCTTTTTTGCCTTAATTTTTCTTGTTGTACTAACATGTGACAGCCAATTTATTTGAGTTTACCGCAAGTTTAAAAGACAGACTGTTTTTAAATCGTGCTTTAATATGTTCTGGATCCTGCATACGTGGAGTTTGTTTAAAACCCAGCTCACTGAGCATTTTCTGATCTAAGTTATCTAATACATTTATAGACTAAACTGGATGTTTTAATTATTCTTACCAGTTTTACCTTTTAGTGATTAATATGACTGAACCTATTCGTTAAAGCATTCTGTAAGCAAGCTAATAAAAATGGCTGGTTTTAAATGTTCCCCTGTGAGAATACCACTGAAATTGCTGTTGAAATGAACACAAATATTAATGTATTTAAGATGGATGAAAGGCTGTATGGATCTTTGCCTCATGCCCCCTCGGAATACCTCCAACAATGGTGAGTGTCCCCCCTGTTTGTCATCAACTGGCGCCAAGATTAATTGCGATCCCACTGATTTTATTATAACATTCAGCTATTCAGGCTGATTTTAAGTGCTACTAACCAGTCTGTATTGCCATTCACCAAATGAAATTTACAAAGCTACACAGCTGATATTAAATTTAGCAAAAAAAAAAAAACTGCCCTGGTGTTGCTACTTGTGTTTGTTTTAAAAAGTGATGTGCTTTGCAATTATTAACATGGATATTCTGTTGCAAGATTCATTAATAACGTATGTATGTATATATGTGTGTGTTTATTTATTTGATTGCTTTATCAATTTTCAAAAGTTGCACCTGCTTCACAGTAGAGAACTTATACAATTATTGACTATTCATATGGTCTTTTACATAATGCATTTTATTTTTTGTCTTTTAATTGTATACAGGGTTCATACGGTCATAGAAAACCTGGAAAAGTCATGAAATTTTGACATTTTCCAGGTCTGGAAAAGTTTTGGAAAACAGATATCTGAATACTTGCATATAGGTTATATACTTCTATTCTGTCCTTGCCCAATCACGTACTCTCAAATTATTAGAGCAGTGTGAGCATTATCTAAATTAATTTTACCATCACATGAATTGAACTAAATAGATTGTTGCATATTTTGCGATATGCTGTAATAATATTAAACATGCATTGTTTTTCTTTTACCATGCATATGTAGACATTGCATGAAACATTAGGTCATGAAAATTTACTTGAAAGTCTTGTAAAAATCATGGAAAAGTCATGGAATTGTAGTAGTAAAAATGTGTATGAACCCTGTGTGTACGTTATTAAACATTCCATTTATAGTTATCAATTATATATATATATATATATATATATATATATATATATATATATATATATATATATATATATATATATAATTTATTTAAATTAACTAGCTATTGTTATTGTTGTTATTATTATGTAATTTTATTTTATGCAGAGGATTGCAATCTAAATGGTTGTAATTAATTTCTTAAAATATAAAAAATGTCTTGTAAATTATAATTATAAATACATCTGATATGTAAAGTGATATTTCTATGTATTAAGCTATAACAAAATGTTTAATTTTAATATTTTGTTTTTGATAAATTAACATATATCATGATCTAATAATTAACTATATTTAATTAAATGTACATTTATTTCAAATGTTTAAAACTATATCTTTTTTTTCTATTTTAATTTATTTATTGTTGTTGCCTTTTAAATACAAGTAATATTTGTAATGTATGGTGTTAACAATCAATATTATCAGATATTGATATTGTCCTGTCATTTGTATACAGTGATTTGCAGTATAAATGGTTGCAGATCTGTTCTTGTCTGTTTTGTGTTATTTGGTAAATGTTATGTATTTCTTAATTGTTGAGTGAATATGTAATCATACAATTGATATTTTCTACAATTCACAATTGAACTGTAAACAAACATCATTGTTTGACGTTAAATGCAGTGTTGGGTGTTATTATTTGAAGACATAAATGCTGTAATTTATCAGTAATTCACTGGGTTTTTCACATGAAATTTTGTAATTAAACATTAACATAACACGACATAACATGTCAAATATATTGAACTGTTTACTAATTATAATGTAAAGGAAAAACCGTTTGGTTTGCTGAATTTGACTGAATTTGACAGTTTTGTATATGGTCTGATAGAGAGCTTGTTTTTACTTGTAAATTGCAGTTGTCTGCAAATATAAACACGGTCATACAAAGCACACATTTGACTAATCACTATTAACTACATCTTATAATAGTTTTTCACAGTGTGTGATGTTTTAATGCAAAGAAGAATACAAAAGATATTCCAAGATTTTCACCAAAGCAAAACACTCACCCATGATAAAAACGTCTGCATGCTCATTACAGTTTTTCATCCAGTTAACAACTGTTTCAATTTAATAATGCCAAAAATGTCATTGTCTGTGTCTACTTAAAAGGATAGTTCTCCTAAAAATGCAAATGTATTCACTATTCATTTACTCAACCTCAAGTGGTTTTGAATCTTTTATTTCTTTCTTCTGTTGAACACAAAAATAAGATATTTCAAAGAAAGCTGGTAACCACTGACATCTATAGTAGGAAAAACAAATACTATACAATTCAATGGTAACAGCTTTTCTGCTTTTTTTGAAAAAGAAACTGAAGGGTGAGTAAATGATGTCAGAATTTATGTTTTTAGGTGAACTATTTCTTTAATGGAGTGTTTCTCAACCACGTTTCTGGAGAACTACCAACACTGCATATTTTGGATGTCACCTTTGCCTGTTACCCCCACTACAGATCCTTCAGTCTCTGCTAATGAGCTGATGATCTGATGCTGCGTCCGAAACCGAAAGCTTTCATACAATAAAGTACACTAAATTCAGCATGCAAGCCGAGTAGTATGTCTGAATTCATAGAATTCGAAAATCAGTATGCGAGTAGTACCCGGAAGACTTACTACTTCCGGCGAGATTCTGAAGTGCGCATCCCATGCATGCTGTGCTATCCCATGATGCCCCGCGAGAGAAGTCATGACTGGGAGTGAAGCAATGCAACTGGCGCAGGTAGGTCATGTAATCATGACAAAATGATTGATGGCGTACGTCCGAATTCCATTCATACTCTCACATTCATATTGTATAGAACATACTTTTCTAACAGCTGAGTAGTACGTTTAAATTCAAATACAGTACATACTGAGTAGTTGGCGGTTTCGGATGCAGCCTGAATTATGTGTGCTTGGTTAAGGAGACATGGAAAATTTGCAGAGCTGAAGGTCCTGCAGGAACATGGTTGAGAAACACTGCTTTAAAGAGCAGGTCATATGGTGTTTCAAACTGTCCTAATATTGTGTTGGATTGATTCCTCTACAACAGGTTTATATACATATAATGTCAGAAATGTTTATCAGAATATATATGTAATATTAGACCCATTTCAATTCATTCATTTCAATCAATTCACTGCTTAAAGGCATAGTTCACCCAAAAATAAACATGTCTTGTTAATTTACCCACAGGTCGTCCAAGATGTAGCTGGTAATTTTTTACCCTATATATTGTACATCCTGATTATTCATATTGTAAATAATGTTCAGTTTCCTAAACGGATTGATCTTTTCACTTCACATGACCTCAGCGTGTCATCAGGAGCCGTGGATATGGGTTTGGACTTGTTTGTAGGCACTTATTTTTTATCTTAGCAACCTACCAGCATTCACTGCCATTTTATGAATCCCCAAAGACCATGAATTCAGCTAAAAATCTTTTACTGTAGAAAAAAAAGTCACCTACATCTTGGATGACTTGTGGGTGATAAAATTAACAGGAACTTTATCATGTTTGGGTGAACAATCCCTTTAAGGTCTGTAAGCCATTCCCTTCCACAAGCCAACCTACTCTCATTGATCAACTGGCCAAGGCTGGTCATCTGATCAAGTCTGTTTTGACTGGTCTTTACATATCGGAAACAAAACACCCATGTGTTGGGTAGATGGGTATTACACTGCAAAAAATGCTTTCCTTACTCAGATTATATTGCTTGTTTTAAGGAAGAACCCACTTTATTATTTCTTAAAACAAGACAATGTGTTTTGCTTGTCTAGAAAATTCCTTCTTGATTTAAGAAATTTTAGATATTTAGACTAGTAACAACAGAAAAAAATCTTATTAAGAAAAGCATTTTCGTCAGTGTATGCACATTTGTTCCTTTTGATCATGTTGATGTGGATTGGTAGCAGGCAAAATATTCAATATTGTTTCTCAATTTTTGAGCAAAATAAAAGTATCAATAAAAGTATATTTATTATGCAGTTTGTTGATTTTAAAAACTGCATTAAAACCCAAATAATCTGCTCTTTAATAACCAATTCAAGAACTGCACAGGAAGTTCTGACAAACTTGTGAGATTTTGGTGAACTGGCCTGTGTTTTATTTGTGAATCAGGGTTCAGTCGGCTCAGCAGCATCTGCAGACGCTTCAGGCTCAGTATCCTCACATGGCCAATGGCAGCGCAGGCTTTATGATGGAGGGACAGAGAGAAGACGCAGGCATGCAGCAGATGCCTGTACATCCAGAGGACGCCGCTCAGCTCCAGCCTGCCGCTGCGCAGACAGGTAAACAAAGAAGGGCTGTGACGCTTTACATATTCAGATCTCTAATGTCAAGTATGCTTGTATACAGGACCAATACACTGGTTTCATCCACTCAATGTGCAGAACTTAATCAAGAACGTCTATTTTAACATCAATATTGATTCAGTTTATGATCAATCAAATTTTTCCAGCTTATATTTTCGGGCTTTTTTCTCTTTTGGCCCAAAACTTAAAATGTCATTTTCGGTTGATAATTTCCAGCGGCTGAATGTTTGTGCATTCCCCTATCGTTTACATATCTTAATTATTCAATGCAAACGCTTTAATTAAAGCATTTAAATGCTATAAAAGCCACTGTGTAAATTTATTATACTTATATACAGGTATATAAATTGCTATGTAAACTACATTTTGTAATTATATTTAAACATTAGGTTAAAATCTAACATTAGTAATACATTAAAAACTGCTTTATGTAATTAACATATTTGCATATAATTACAAACATGTACAACTTATACATAAACAACTTTGTTTAATTATGCAAATGAGCCATTTTTCTATTTAATTAGGCTAATTTTCATACATTTCTAGCGCAAAAATCTGAGCATTGGTTGAAGTCAGGTTCAAAATTCTTTACTTACAGTCAAAGGTTTTTACTGAAAGACTATTTTTTATGAAAATAGCCTTCAAAATATGTATTAATAGCACAAATTGATAAAGTGTCATAAAAGAAACAATTGAAAGTGTATTTTTATCTTTTTTTTTCCATAAGATTGAAAATAAGACCACCAACATTGACTTGCGTGGAAAAAAGTGTCTCGTCTTAAAAAAACAGAAAAAAGAAAAAAATTGATGTTTAGTTTTTCCTTGCGTTGTACCAAAAATGTACCAAGCCATCTTTTATTAAGGTGCAAATTAATACACACCTAGAATTACACAATTTTACGCCGACTCATTGTGTGCTGTAGGTTTTTTTCAGTGAATAAAAGTGTTTTGTTTCCCTCCATAAGCACCTGCTAAAGGAAAACGGGCAAGACAGACGAACAAAGAGCCCAAACCCAAAGGCGAACCAAAACCTAGAGCCAAACCCGGACCTAAACCCAAGAAAGCCAAGGAGGATAAAGAGGCTCCGCCGGCTGAAGGACAGGAGAAGATCGATGAAACCTTCAAGAAAGTCAAGAGGAAAGTGGACCGCTTCAAGGGCATGTCAGAGGAGGAAGTGATGAAGAGAACACTTCCTGATATCCTAATCCCCAACCTGGACTACGTCATTGTATGTTTTTGTAGCGTTTATGTGAAGCAGCCTTTTTTAACAACGAGGTATGTTAAAAATTTAATGCAATTGACTAAAATGAAGCTTATTTTTATGACACAGATTGGAATTAATCCCGGGTTGATGGCGGCTTACATCGGTAGATGGTTTCCTGGACCGGGAAATCACTTTTGTAAGTACTGTTGGCTTCAATACACTTGTAATATTAGTATATTGTCATTGATAATAATAATAAAGTTATTGAATTGAAATAGAAGTAGGTTTTATGTTATGCATTTTATTTATAGTTCTAAAAGAAAAAGGATGATATGTTCTGTGGATATATAGATGTTATGGTTAATTGATGTTGATATGATGATAGAAATACAATAATATATGACCTTAGAGTATGAAAAGCTAAAATGATTATGTTCATAAATGTAACTAATTATTAATAATTGAATCAAAAATAAATATCAGTTATTCTAAGAATTTTATATATATATATATATATATATATATATATATATATATATATATATATATATATATATATATATATATATATATAAATATATATATATATATATATATATATATATATAAATTGTTTAATATTATAATAAACAGCAACAAAACCATAATGTTTTACAATTTTTCATATAATGTAAAAAGATATTTTAAATTCTTATATTATCACAATAATATTACTGTTAATTTAACAATTAAAAGTCTAAATAAAATTGTATACTAAATATTTTATTCATTTACATTCATATGCTGATTTTAAAAACAAAGTGCTAAACATCTGAAATTCTTTTATTATAATAATTTATTTATATACTTATATTTAACTATATATATACACACACACACACACACACATACATACATATATATATATATCAACATACATGCATACACACGCACACACAGTTAAAGTCAGAATTATTAGCCTCCCTGTTTATTTTTTTTCCCCCAATTTCTGTTTAACAACATAATAAGCATAATCGTTTTAACAACTCATCTCTAATAACTGATTTATTTTATCTTTGCCATGATGACAATAAATAATATTTGACTAGATTTTTTTAGACACTTCTATACAGCTTAAAGTGACATTTAAAGGCTTAACTTTACCCTAAGGCAGGTTAGGGTAATTAGGCAAATATTGTATAATGATGGTTTGTTCTGTAGACTATCGGGAAAAAATAAGCTTAAAGGGCCTAATAATTTTGACCATATGATGTTTTTTAAAAAATTTAAAACTGCTTTTATTTTAGCCGAAATAAAACAAGACTTTCTCCAGAAG
This sequence comes from Danio rerio, assembly GCF_052040795.2. Lineage (NCBI taxonomy): Eukaryota > Metazoa > Chordata > Actinopteri > Cypriniformes > Danionidae > Danio > Danio rerio. Next base: position 20,271,587 of record NC_141045.1, read on the forward strand.
AAAAAATATTATCAGACATACTGTAAAAATTTCCTTGCACTGTTAAGGGATGGCGGCACTATAAATAAACAGTGATAACAAATGTCGATAATGCAATAAATTGACAAATTAATTACTGTAGGCGGGACACATAACTGACCAGTGATGATGATTACTGTGTCTGTGAACATAGTTTAACTGAGAACGAGAACTGATGATTGGCTTAGATTGAGTAAGTTAGATTAGTGTACACTGTTTTGTATTTTGTTTTTTAAGATATGCAATAGTTACTTTTCCTGGTAATTAGTTACTAACTAATATAATTATGTAGCTTAGTTACTATTTGTGAGATGTAAATAGATACTAATTAAAGGAATGTGTCCAACACTATAAATATATTTAAATATAATAAGCATTTACATTTATTTACTAATCTGTAATTCTGTTAATTATATTTATATTACGCTTTAAGAAAAACGTGGTAATATTGAGTTAATATTAATATGTTATTATTAATAAAATGTAAACATTTAAGTATTGAATTATTAAATTTAATCATGCACATTTGTCAAAAGTGCAATTAAAAAATATGTTAAAGAATATTTTATATAGTTACAGTACTCATATGTAATATGAATAAGTACTTGTAAAAATAATTTAATTCAAAAATAATAATGTACAATTAATTTCTAATAATTAATTTGAATTAAATTGACTTAAATTAATAATGCATGAATCATTATCATCTTCAGGGAAGTGTCTGTTCTTGTCCGGATTCACTGAGAAGCTGCTGAATCACATGGATGATCAGAGTTTGCCGGAGAAATACGGCATCGGCTTCACAAATATGGTAGCGAGAGCAACGCCAGGAAGCAAAGACCTCTCTAGGTAGGATTTAAATAATCGTGTTGCTTTCCTTGATAAGTGTAAGTGCTGGTATTTCTCTAAACTGTTTCTGCTTTTTTTAAATTCTGCAGCAAGGAGCTTCGAGAAGGCGGTAAAATCTTAGTGGAGAAAATCAAACAGTTCAAGCCACTCATAGCGGTTTTTAATGGCAAATGTAAGTGTTTGATCACAGCTACAGATGAATAGATAGTTGCCACTTATGCAAAGACCTGAACTTAATGAATACTTCTTATTTTTTTCAGGTATTTATGAAATGTTCTGTAGGGAGCTATTTGGGAAAAAGCCCAAAACACTTGAATTTGGCCTACAGCCTCACAAAATTCCAGACTCTGACACGGTAAGAGACATTTTCATTGGTTCTCATTTATTGAGGGATTTTTTATTTTATTTTTTGCTTTTTAAAGTTTTTTTGCTTTTTTTCAGCGTAATAGGAAGAAAGCATCCAATAAAAGTGTTTCTTTTGTCACAATTTATTAAATTTGTGTCTAGATTTCAGCTACAATTTTTACAGTTTTAAAGTCAGCTTTCTCTTGAATACACTAAGAGTACATTCACACTAGCACTTTTGGTCCGCACCTGGGTTTGTTTGACATCACAGTTTGGTACATTTAGCTTGTGTGAATATGTCTTCTGAACTCAGGTGCACAACCATGAATGCAATAGTATAAATAACGGAAGTGAACAACCAGCAGTACAACAAACTATCATTTTCATAACGTGTGTGTGTGTGTGTGTGTGCATGCGTGCGTGCGTGCATGGTGACAAGTGGGACTGAGCCAGGGCAAACACAGTGATAATGTCTGCTTGTCCCCTCTAAAAACAGCTTCTGCAGACACTGTAATGTTCTGAACGTTTGTAATATTTTTGCGGCAGATGGATGCGAGTGTCCAAAATCAAAAGATTCAGTAAAAGCAGAACGACAGTGATGGGCACGTCTTTCTATTTGGCGCTTTGCTTTTGTGTCTGTCACCTAGCAACAGCCATACACAAATCAGCAGCTCGTTGACGCTAGCGTTCCTGGGGTTCAAAAGGAAAAAGGCGGTGTGAACATTTACCAACCGATAAGGTGGCAGATATGGTCCAGGCAATTAAACCAAGTGTGAAAGCACCCTGAACATCATAATTTCATTCATATAATTTATATATATATATATTTTTACATGGGGATTTGTTCATATGAATTTTGCCTAATTAGAGACAATTTATTTAGCTAAAATGTTCGCAGTGTGTAAATATGAAGGGGAAAATTTTTTTGATTGATTGAAGCTGATTTCATCCAATGTTCAGATGCTAGAATGGATTCAGATGAGCACATTCAATTGACTTCTCATTTGCATATTTAAACATAATATTAAAAAACAAATTGTAATAAGTTTCGCAATTCTTGTGCCTTGTTCACACTAATATAAAGATCATGTCACTTGCTCTAGATTACTCAAAGTATGTTTTTTTTTTACCTCATAAGGATTCACTTAAGCAAATTGTATACACATTCAGTGAAAACGTAGCGAATATTCTGAAATTTATAATGTGCTTGTTGTGTACCTGCAGAATTTGCCTAAATCGAAACTTCCACTCAAGATGAATTTGTTTAACTTGCATGGAAGATGCATTGAGGCTAGTTCTGCACGTTTATTATGGCAGTAGTTTGCCACTATTCAAACATTGGCATTGAATTGTATGTAATGTAGTCACATGAATGATTTATATTTACATTTGGTGTAAGCACAGCATTAGAATACGTCTACACTAATCTGGATAAATTTGAAAATGGTGTTTTCCTCTAAAAACGCTCCATGTCCAAATTATTGTTTTAGTCATTTCCTAAAAGTTGGCCATCTATACTGAAAAACTTCAAAATACTTTCGCCCCAGTGCTGCACATGGATTAAGACATTTATTTACTTTAAAACAATTATTGGCTTTTAAAGTGTTGAGGAAAAGTACCAACATTTTTAAATAGACCAAAAGTGAGGTCAGGTTTTTGCTGTGAGTAACACGGGAGTATCAATTTGCAAGTGTAAGCACAAATATAGACAAATAAGAGACATGCCAAAACGACAGATCTGAGGTACAGCTCCATGTCCCTTAAAGCAAAGCTATCTGGAGCATGCACAAACTGATATTGATCTTTAACAATGTTGTCAAAACGGAGAGCGTCCAGAATAACTGCTCTACAAAGTCATCCCTCATTTTAGCTTAATTGGTCACATGACATGACAAAAAAAATCATTGTTTATTAGTTTTTTGTAAGCCGACATTAAAAAAACAGCATTTTCAATTTGATCCACTTTGGAGAGTGTTTTTACGTTTTTATTGCTGTAAAACACTCAGTGTGGATAAAAGGCCAAAAGAGGGATAAAAAAATATTTATAAACAAAAACATTAGTGTGGATTTGGCCTTATTGTAACCAGTTAATAAGCTGGAGAAAAATGATGGCAACTATTACTTTATTTGAACTTAAAAAATTCTGTCAGATTTACATGAATACTACTTTTCCCCCCCCCACAGGCACTGTACCTGATGCCATCCTCCAGTGCCCGCTGTGCTCAGTTTCCTCGAGCTCAGGACAAAGTGCACTTCTACATCAAGCTGCGGGAGCTGCGGGATCAGCTGAAGGGGGTGATCAAACAGAAGGAGGTAGAGGAAGTCAACTACACCTTTGACCTCGGCCTGGCCAAAGGTACAAGCATCATCACCCTTCTTTTCTTAACCAATGTAAAATACGGACTGCACTGACCTCCTTATCTTCTCTTCGTCTTTCAGAGGATGCCAAGAGGATTGCCGTCAAGGAAGAGCAGTACGATCCTGGTTATGAAGCCGCTTTTGGGGGAGCTTATGGAGAAGCTGCACCTGAAGGAGGCCAAAGCAATGGGATTTGTAACTTCTCTGCATCTGAGGAGAATGGTTGGTCTTTCTTCTGTGTTCAGGGTTCCCACGCTTCTTCAAAGTACCGATATGAAGTCAAGGCCTGGATAGTGCTTAAAAACAAACTTAGGTCCCTGAAAGTGCTTGAGTTTACGGTGTTAATTTAACAATTGTTTTGTGCTGCTTTCAAAAACCGAATGAAAAAAACGAAGAAATTCATCATTTAAAAATCTTTAAATCTTATACAAGAACTGTGATAAATAATGTATTCTATCAACATTCCAGAAACCAAATTTAAATATATCAGTATTAAAGTCAACTAATTCCCTTAAGTTTTTAAAACATGACATGTTATGACATTTTCAATATTTTTTTTAAGTACAGGAAGAACTTATGCTATTCACACTGCTTTACAAATATTTGTGATTTAAAAAGTCTGTGACTTTAGTGTCCATGGAGGAGTGGGAACCCTGTGTGTAACAGATTGTGTTTTGAAGAATGTTTAAATCATATTCAAAGTCTTAAATTTGTATTTACTCAAACTTAATGAATCCATGTCGTTGGTCCCCATTGTCTTCATTCCAAAGTTAACATGTATTTCTGTGTTTAAATCTCCAGCCAACACAGCCGAGAAGGCTCCCACAAAGCCAAGTGATGTTGGTCAGGTTCAGGACGGCCAGTGGATGACGCAGTCTTTTGCTGATCAGATCCCAGACATCGGCAGCTCCTCTCAAGCCCAAAACTGGGGTGTATGAGGACCAAACACCATGAGGGACTTCAGACGAAGCCTTCTGGTGCACTTCCAGAGATACTGTGCCTCCTTTCTTCTCACAATCGAACCCAGGAGTCTTTAAGAGCGTTGGTGGTTTCTTCCTGTGTGCCGCTCTGTTACATTTTAATTTCAGGAACGTTTGGAGGAATCAGTCTCATGCAAGGTGACCCGACTTGCACAAGGAGAATCCAATGGCTGCTACACTTTTACAGAAACTGTACCTCTGAACTGTATTTAGAGGCCTTTGAAATCTCAAATGCCTCTGTTTTAAAGAAGAGAGACGTTTTTTTTGCAAATGAATTTCCATTAGGTCTTTTAGGAATTAGCGTTTCTATGGAATTGAAATTTATCTTTTACATTAAATGAACCCTCTACTTTTTAAAAAATAGGCCAATTTTACAACTTCACAAGAGTTAAACTGTTGAGTTTTGTAGTTGTTTTAATTAATTCAGCCGATGTCCAGGTCTGGCCACATTTGGCTTAGCTTAGCATAGATCATTGAATTAGATTAGATTATTAGCATCTCGCACAAAAATGAGTTTTAATAATTTCCCTATTTAAAGCTTGGCTCTTTAGTAGTAACATCATGTGCTAAGACCACTAGCAAATGACAGGATGCTATTTTCTGCAATGCATAATATCATAGCGCCTAATAATAGTAATTTAACATTGATGCTAATGGCCTAATTTGATTCAATGATTTTTGCTAAGCTAAGCTAAAATTGCTCCTGCCAGACCTGGAGATTGGCTGAATGGAATAAAAATTGTTAAAACTCAAATGTTTAACTCAGTGGAACTTCAGCCTATTTTTTTTTTTTTAAAAGTGGAGTGTTCCTTTAATGCTTTAGAGTCATTGACTTTACTTTTAGTAGTAAGTTTAGTGTACGAGGTTCTGAGCACTGGTTTATTTCATCGTGATATCAGGGATTGATACTTGATTTGTATTGGTTATTTCATTTTAGGGTGGACTGTATTTTGCGTAGTAATACTTTTAAGTACAACTACTCCGTTTTTTAAAAGCAGGTTTAAAATTCTTTATTGCAAAATCTGATTAAACATTGTTTTGTTAGTACCACATGTGACATGATATATTTTTAAATGTTGGAGGGCGTCCACCATGATATTAGGAATTTTAACAATGCCACTGCAAGACAAAGTTACAATCACTGATTGTAAATGTGTTTTTCTGTGTTCCTTATGAGGAAGCATCAACATCACTGTTTAAAAAATGTACATGATCACCTCTTCACCTTTAATACTGTAAAATAAAGTACGCGTGATACAACATGAACATCCCGATATAATTTATGCAGTTATCCACATGCTCTTACTTGGTGCTGTTTTTTTTTTTTTATTAGTTTTTTTTTATTTACATTTTTTGTAAACATGATTATCCTTTATTTGTTTGTTTATTAAAATACAATAATTCTGATGTCTTGAGTAATTGCTGGTTCATTCCACAGAGGGACTACAGTGGGACTAAGATGAAGGAAAGGGAGTATTACAAATAAAGTTCCATTAGTTCATGTATTTGCTAAAATGAAAAGCCAATGAACAATGTGATTATTACTAATGCTCCTCAATGAAAATACGTCATTCATTTTTAGTTTTTGTTAACTCTTTACATCAACTGATGTAACAGAAATTTGGGTTTTAAAAGTGCACCAGTAAATGTTGAACTATGATTAATAAATGGTGTACAAGTATAGTTTATTTCAAGATCTTGTTAGTAAATACAACAATAATTGAACGGAACCTCATTTCAAAGTGTGATCATAATTTTAGGTCTTCAGAATTGGTTGTTCATTTAGTGTAAATCATCTTTAAAGTCATGATTTCTTAAAAATAGTTAATAATAAATAGTAAACATGCATATGTATCTAAATAAAATGATATATATATGGTAAATTTGAATTTTAAATAAGCTTTAATATTGTATTCTCCTGCAGTCTGCAAGTCAATGATCGGAATAAAGCAAAAAGCACTATTATTTCCCAATAATTATGAAAATAACAAAGGTAAAAAAATGTTTTTCATATATAATTTTATTTAGTTTATTTCAGCATTTAATATTAAACATTTTATTTATGTTTATTTATAAACAACATCGTAATCAATATCAATGTGTTGCTGTATAAATAAACACAACAGAATTCAAGGATCAGAAAAATCTATTTATTTTCAAAACTGTGACAAAAGCAGTGTTATGAGTGTAACACTACCTGGACTCATTTCAGAAAAATGCGCAGAAAGTCATTGTATGAAATCCTTCCTGAGAGGTTCTTGTCGAAAAAAGATTTGAAATGAAATAATTCTTCCTCTGACAGATTCACACTGAACTGTCTCAGAACCTAAAAATATCATGCAAAACAAAATGCGTGATTAAATACATCTTGAGCTGTTGTTCAACAATTACTTTGAAATTAGTGGGAAAGAAGAGGCCTGTACCTTTCGGAAATCCTGAACCGAGATCTTTCCAGTGCGCTCTTTGTCAAAGGAGAGGAACGTTTGCCTCATCTGCCTCCAGAAGAGCTGGACAGGCCTGGAGATCCTCAGCATGGCTTCAACACACTGAGCGCTGAGTGGACCAGGACTCATCTGAGAGAGAATCAAATAAACTAGAGCTAGTATTGCTATACAATTTGTTTTATGTGTCAAGCATTTTTGTGTATAGATCACACCAAGAATACATTTGTGGGCCAAAGACTTTATTTTTTTATTCCACTGAACTGAACTGAACTAGACGACGCAGTGGCGCAGTAGGTAGTGCTGTCGCCTCACAGCAAGAAGGTCACTGATTCGAGCCTCGGCTGGGTTTCTGTGTGGGTCTGCATTTGCTTAAGTTTCCTCCGGGCCCTTCGGTTTCCCCCGCAGTCTGAAGACATGCAGTACCGTTGAATTGGGTAGTCTAAATTGTCTGTAGTGTATGAGTGTGAATGAGTGTGTGTGGATGTTTTTCAGAGATGGGTTGCGGCTGGAAGGGCATCAGCTGCGTAAAAACATGCTGGATATGTTGGCGGTTCATTCTGCTGTGGCGACCCCGGATTAATAAAGGGACTAAGCCGAAAAGAAAATGAATGAATGAACTAAACCAAAGAGCTTAGAATGACCAAGAGGCGACACTCAACAGAACGTTCCATTGTAACAGCAGCGCCCAGCAACAGCCCCGGATTCCGCCATTTTAGAGTGAAAGTGATCGGCCGTCCATTGGATCTCATTACTGTCGCGATGGCAAGCAGCTGCTTTGTTTTTTATAAATTTATTTAAAAAGTGCATTAAAGCTGAGATACAACCTGAAAGACGACAATACAACACTTACTATCACAATCATCAGCATTTTTAATAGTTTATTTAACAGACTTTTAATATGCTGTTGTTCTATTGGAGTTTTCATTCAAAAATGCCCGCCCCAAATTTCCCAAATGTTTCACAAATTTAAATTTTTTTATTTGCTTGTTTATTTTACAGGGACAATACACTTGACATTGTTATACAAAGATAACCGATGTTGTGTACATAGGGCATATAGCATAAAGCTAATTTGCAGCCCTCGTCCCTGGTTAGGCTTTACACTATACTACACTACACTAATTACACTAGAGTGTTGCCTCTTGGTCATTCTAAGCTCTTTGACTAAACTAAACTAAACTAAACTAAACTAAACTAAACAACAGTTGTGACAACTGGACTGAAGCAGTTTCAATTTACTATAGCTTTATCGATGTTAAGCTGCTTTGATACAATCTATATTCTAAAAAACGCTTTAGAAATAAAGATTAAAAAAAATAATTCGTGGGCCGAATAAACTCTTTCAGATCAGGGTGCACATTTCCTAAGGGCAATATGACAAAGTTTTATGATGGTAAATGTAAGACTTTTAAAGACCTTCTTAAGAAAAAAAGAAAAAGTAAGAAAATTTGTTTTCCATGGTAAATATACCCTGCAATTAACTATAATTTCTAGGGAGCACATGAAGTATTTTCATCTACAGCAATATTTTAAACTGATCTAACTTACTTTATGTATATTTATTTCAAAGGTATGTTAAGGCCTCTGATTCAAACACTCGAGTGTGGTAATAACTTTTATCTGATCAGACCCATTGTAAATCTATATGCTGTTAATCTCTTCATTATATGCTTCCTAGACATTTTATTTAGCTAAATAAAATATATATGTTATATCATTAACCATCTTGATATAAATATTCAATTTTTTGTTTTATCATTTCTATCATAAAATTTTCATTTTATTGCTTCAATTTCCCAGAGATGGGTTGCAGCTGGAAGGGCATCCGCTGCGTGAAAAAACGTGCTGTATAATAGTTTCCTAATAGTTTTTAAATCAAACATGTTTATAGTTGCAAAACTGGCTCAAAGTGATGTTAAATAAATACAATTTAAAAATTGCAGCAGTCTTAGGACAGCTCACACACCTCCACTAGATGACACCACTGAATTCAAACGTAAAAGTCACGAATAACATCTTGTATATCGGAGACAGATACTTGAAACATGCATATTAGGACTACACATTATCATTATGTTATGTACACAGTGCATCCCATAGATGTAAGAATATAAAGAAATCTGTTATTGTGAGGTACAATCCTTGAATGGTAAAGAACAGGGGTGGGCAAACTTGGTGTCCTGCATAGTTTAGCTGCAACACTAATCAAACACACTTGAACATGCTAATCAGTGTCTTCAAAATCACTAGAAATCTATAAACAAATTTGTGAGATTTAAGTTGGAGCTACACTGTGCAGGACACCAGCCCTCCTGGACCGAGTTTGCCCACCCCTGGTCTAGAATGACGTGAACACTTAAGCGACCAACAATGACGATGATCTTCACTGCAGAAATGACTTGCGCTTCACTTTAAAATCAAACACAAGTAAACAATTTCTCATGAAAATTCATATTTCATGATCATATGAATTTAAGAATCGCTGCCTTTTTAAGGTATTAATTTACACTCAAAAAAAAGCAATTTAAGACTGTTTAGGACTGCTTGCAATAAGTTGTACAGTCTGTAGTAAGGGAAAGGGGAACGAAAAAGTAAAGGAAGCTCTTCAGTTCGTGATCCCCACATGCCCCTTGGAAAGTCTCTGCATGGTACTGCATGGAAGTTACAAACATTATATGAAGGATGAAAGAGCTCCTGGATTTAATTTCAAACATCAATCATAATTTGTGTTCCAAACATGAATGAATGAGGATTGGATTGACATGAATGCCATCATTTTGGGTGAACTAACACTTTTAGCATAACAGTGAAAAAACTTCCACCACTGCTTATACTGTGTAATTACTAAAGAGGACAGTGAACTCACGGGTGTTGTGGGCAGCTGCAATCTAAGTCTGTTGGATGAAGAATTGACCTCAGGACTGAACATGAGCACAAAGTGCCGCAGGAAGTCTGGATAAGAGACGCGGCCGTTGCTTTTTATGTCAAATTTGACAGTAAGCTGCTCAAACTCTGATGGACTCAACTCAATGTGAAGACCCTGGAGGATCCCTGCAAAAACATCAGTTCAAAAAATGAAGACAAATCTAACAACAAAAAAAGTCTAATTTGTTTACATTCTCAATTGGACTTTATTATGAGGATTTCCTTTTCAACAAATGAATGTACCCATTATCTTTCTAGGTGATTCTGATGTTATTATTTTATAAGAAAGTATACATCATACCAATCCTCTATTTAACTATATTAATGATTGTTTCACGCTTTACAATATGGTTTATTTAGTTAATTACAGTTAATGTATTTACTAACATGAACTAAAAAGGACATTTGTAATGTACAGCATTTATTTACCATAGTTCAACATTCAATTCAAATTCATGCTTGTTAAATCAGGGATTAAGTACATCCAATAGGTTGTTATGGCATAATAAAGTCGTCATGGTCACATATGTACTTTATCCAGCTTATTACATGGCTACTTGCCACAAATACATTAAACTTTAATTAAAAGCAAAGCTGGTAGAAACGAAAATGCTACATGGAGCTGAATGGAGCATACATTAACTTGTGCATTAATTAGTCACAACATGGCGCTAAACAGACAAAAACAGTGGCATGACAGACAAGCAGACACATGTAAATGTTGATGTAACTTTATGGAAGTGAACGTATTCAATGACAATCAAAGCTAATTCGAATTTCTCTGAATAACATACCTCGGAATGGAGCGACTGACCAATCAGAATCGAGTATACCAGATAGCTGTGTAATAACATTGGTTTACGCACTCTGAGTTAACATGAACTAACAATGAACAACTTTATTTATTTACATGAACTAACATTAACACGGATAAATAAATATTCGAATAAATGAATTGTTAAATGTTTGTTCATGTTAAAAAACTAACGAAAACTTAGTGTAAAGTGTTACCATTAACTGTTAGGCTGTTATGTTTAACTTAAAAAGTAGTATTTCACTAAAAAACATTGAAATTTTTTTTTTTTATCAATTTATTGAAAAGTCTGATTTGAAATCAGACTGTGAGCCAATCAGACTGTGACAAATTCACCAAAGAAATATCCGTGACTTTAATTTCATTTACTTTTCAATGTTCAGAAAATCTCCTTTTTCATGATTGTAGGAACCCTGTGTTTTGTGCTTGAAAGATACGCAGATAAATGAAATCTGGCCTCAATGATGTACCTAGGAAGGCATCCACATCAATCTCCCCCGTCTGCTCAGGATCTGCATGTCTGCATCTCCTCTGGATGTGTCTCCAACAATCCTGGATCTTAGGACGCACCTTCATCTCCACATCCTCACAGTTCAGGAGGGGTGCAGACCTTCTGCTCGCTGTAGACGGCCTCTGAACATGCTCTGAGACTGATGACTGTGGACAGAGGTGCTAACAATTAAATCAAGGTTCTTACACATTTTTACTACAAAAATGCCATGACTTTTCCAGGACTTTCAAGTCAATTTGTATGACCTAATGTTTCATGTAATGTCTGCAGAAATGTGGTAAGAAAAATAAAGAACGTTAAATCCATTAGAGTATATCATAAAACATGCAACAATCTTTTTAGTTTCAATTTATTTTTATATCTCTGTTAAATAGATGATGTTTACACAGCTCTAATGAGAAGAGAGCATGTTTTTAGTCAAGAAAAGAAGTAAAAACAACTAATCTCCATTCCAGTATACAGATATTTGTCAAACTAATTTTAGATAATAGTTTGTTAAACTAGTAATAGTAGATGAAACTACTTCTATTGTAAAGCTGCGATCACACTGTACTCTTCGTTCCATAGACTTCTATTCATAGGCATGTGAACGCGGCAGACTAGAAACGCAAGCACATGCGACAAGTTTCACATTTCACTGCATTCAAAAGTTCAAGCTTGGTGAAGGCTTCTTGCCTGCGAAATCGCATCAGGTGATTGCGTTAGACCAATAGGAGACCATTTAAAATAAGAAATTAAAAATATTAGGCAATCACTCACTTTTATTAATGTCTAATCATTTTGTTTAACCCCGGCCCTTTTCACAGTGCCATATGACAGAATTTGGCAAGCACAAGCTCTGTGACCGCAGCTTAAGTCGCTTTGGACAAAAAACGTCTGTTAAATGACTCAATGTAAATGTAATTTCCATGACTTTTCCAAAACCTTGTGGGTTTTTCTGTTTTTCCAAAACTTTTCCAGGCCTGGAAAATGCCATGTCAAAATTCCATGACTTTAACAGGTTTTCCATGACCATATGAACCCTGGAAATAACACTGGGAATAATTGGCAGAATCCAATTTTATGTGACAGTTTAAACGAATGATGCACTGTACCATTGAGTGTCTCAAGGAGCAGGGTGCCGTTTTGGGACGTCTGAGAGATGCTGGTCTCTCCACTGTAGATCTTGCAGAACCTGGTAACGACTTAGCCTGATCCAGGCCTTTCTGTTCTCCACTGAACTTCTTCAGGAATTCCCGATATTCTAGATTTCCAAAGTCATTAACTGGTAGGAGTTTCCACAGGTTTTGTAACTGAAAGAGATAATTGGCTTTCAAAATATTGAAGAGGTTACTCTTAAATGAAAGTTTTTATTTGTTAATTATGTGCAAAACTATTTAATTGCCAGTTTTATGCAACTTTAAAGAGTTACGAAACAAACTTTAATGCTGCAGCTTCAGTTCTTTTCTCACAGTGCCAGGGCTTTCTAAACCGAGAGTCTACTCTGCTCTGATTGGTCAGATGGCCCAGTGCCTTTGCAATGCATCCAAAATTTTATGCATGTGTCAAAAACCAGTTGGTCGTAACCATATCTAAATTTCAGCTCTGGAGATTTCCTCAACACCTGTAAAATAAAGTGATACCAACAGTAACTGGTATGTGTATCAATTCAAGTATAAGTATTTATCTTTGGAAGTCATTTTTCCTCCCATGTTAACAACATAAATCAACATTTTAAATCCACTGAAATACTAATCTCGCTCGATTCACCCCACAACCCTCACTCTATCCTGGTTTTAGCACCAATAAAACACCTCTGGTTCTACACTTACCATTTTATGTAGGATTCAAATCAGGGTTTAGGCATGGGAAAAAAACACATTAACAAGGATTCTCAAGACTGCAGCCTGCCCTGTAGTGTAAGTAAGACTCTTGAGGTCTATGTGCAAAATTCTTACTCTCTGGTTACATTACTCTCACCCCCATAGACCCTACTCCAACCCCGGGTCAATTCAACTTGTGCCACTCCTAGAAGAATTTACAACAGCATTTCACCATAGAAAACAGACACACTAACAAAGATGATAAAGACTAAAGTCTCTGATATCAGTCACAAGTTTGCCTCTTCAAACTTCAGGCGAATGAAAGTTACGTGCAAAGTTCTTACCATTCGCTTCAGTTACAATCATCCTCCTTACTTTTTTCATATCCGGGTCATGGCACCAAGTTAATTAATATAGCAAATATAAAGCCACAGCCATATCACCCTGCAGCCCAAGACTGGTTGCCCATTGAAGCTTAGCAGGGCTAAGCCTAGTCACTAGGTAGCTGTTTGAAGGGGTGTTAGTGAGGCCAGCAGAGGTTCCAGTTTAGGCATAGGGACACTGTCAGTAAGCTTTGGATGAGATGTTAAACCAAGGTCCTAACACTCTGTGGTCATTAAATATCCCATGGCACTTTTTGTAAAGATTAGGGGTGTAACCACAGTGTCCTGACCAAATTCCCTCCATCTGCCCTTACCCATCACGGCCTCCCAAGCATCCCCATCCACTGAATTAATTGGTTGTATCATTGTTTCTCCTATCCAACCGAAGCTGGTGTGTCGTGATCACATTGATGTAGTTGTCCTGTGGTGCCATTGCATCATCCAGGTGCATCCTGTAGACTGGTGATGGTGGGGAGAGTCTACCTCACACAAATGTAAATCTATCTGGGTGTATGGTAATACACAATAAATGCACTATATAAATGTGCATTACTACTCTGGTCCTACTTGCACCATTCAAAGCAGGACTCAAATCAGCATTTCAGCATAGGAGTAAGGTATACTAACAAGAACGCAGCCTCTGATATCATTTGTCAATAGGTTTTAAGATATTTTCTCAATCAGTTCAAACACAAAAAAAATGAATGATATTTGTCTGATGAAGGTCAGACCGAAACATTACGTTCAAAACAAGTGTTGATAGTGTGGAGGATTGTTTGTTTGCTTTTCACACAATTTTACAAGATATTTTCTTGGTTACTGTTTCAGTATGTACTGAAAAATACCTGCTCCTCTGTAAGCCGCATGAAGTGACGATCACAGATGGTCTTAAAGTCAGATCTGGAGATTGTGTTTGTATTGGCATAGTCGAGGTCTACCATATCCTTTGTTATAGTGTAGATGCGGGCCGACACAACCTCCTGTACCCGCCTCAAAATGTCACCAATGGCTAAAGGTCGGGTCTGATTTGGGAATCGCATCTTACTGATTTTTTTCAGCCATTCATCTGCTGTCTGGTTAATGAAAAAAAACAGTTATTTTAATATATGACACATGCAACCTAAACCATTTTTGATTTGATAATGATTTGAAAAAGCCAAACCTCTTCGTTGTGGAGGTTAAAGACTTGGAGAAATTCTTTCCAATTAACCCCAAGCTACTCTCCTTCATTCAATCTCAGCTCAGACAACAACTTTTTGAACTGCACATCAGAGAGGCGCATACAGAAATGGTCCAGCACCTGCCGAAACTCTGCTTGTGGAATCATACCATCTCCAGTCCTATCAAACGCAGAGAAGGCCTAGAAAACCAAAGATCTGAGTTCATTTGGGAATGTTTTAAGAAGCTAATGTTTCAAGCTTCTGCTTATCAGTATTAAAAAACTATTTAAATGGTCAGTACTTTGAAGAGAGTATCGGAGGAGGTAGTAACCAACTCTTTGACTCTCTGTATGGCTCTTCCAGGGCTCAGCTCTTCTCCGTCCTTCATTTCCTCTGAAGAGGCCACAGGTAGACCTTGAGAAGGGTCAAATACAGACCAGCTGGAAACTGGAGGTCCAACAAGATGCTTTAGGAAATCAAGGTATGGCAGCTGCTTCAGATCGCTGTCAAAGCCAAGTCTGAAAAAAAGAATAATAAATGAATGGGTGACTAACAACATCTACCACAGTTTGAGTAAACAAAAAAATCTGTAATGGATGATTACAGGCTCAGTAGATGTGCAAACTGTGCTTCTGTTAACTGAAAGCCATGTCTGTGTAGAAGAGACAGCAGGTCTGTCACAGTCACGTGTCCATCTTTGTTTTTATCCAGAACCACAAGACTTCCACTAACACTCTCGAAGTCAATCCCGATCCACTTCCTTCAAACATAGAGAGAATCACATTTGTATGATGGACATATTTTTATCCACCATTTGAGCATGTTTTTCTTTTTATTTGATTCTCACCTCAGGTTTTGTAGCATAATCTCTAGGTCAGGTGTTGCTGTGGGCTGTTCCTGACGTTCCTGATCTTCATCTGATGTGATTTTGAGCTTACTTAAAAACTCTTTCTGAGTGAGAAAGCCCTTGCTCTCCTTATCATATCTGTGAAAGATATATAAGGGTAGACAACATGCATTTGTTACAATACTTTCCAGCTGTTTATGTTTGTTGTTTACCGGGACGGATTTAACCAATAAGCGAGGTAATCGGCCGCTTAGTGCCCCGGGAAATCTGGGGGTCCCAATAAGTATCTAGAAGTATAACACAATTTTAACGTAATTAAATATTATTTAGTATACAATTAAATATAATATTATTATAATAATGTATTGTTATATAATAATAATAATAATAATATTAACCAATTAAAATATTCATCATGGAGGAGTCCAGCAGTCAATTTTAAAAAATAAATATATTTATTATTATTTTTGTTCATTTAAAGAAAGCGAATGACTTAAAATGTAGAAATTGCGTGATATAAAAAAACAGCAATATAAATAAAATAGGATTAAAAGCAGAAAGGGTGCATTTCAGGACTTCGGCCCGATGGCTGGAATTGCTTAGGGCCCCAAAATCTTTAAATCCGCCCTTGTTTTTTTTTTTTTGTCATGATAATACTGACTCTGGATTAGCTATCAAATGTATTAATAGATTAAAAAGATAGTTCACTCCAAAAAGAAATTTACTCACTATTTACTCACCATCAATTAGTTATAAACCTTTATTATGTTGAGCAGTAATGTAGATAATTTGAAGAAAGCTGAAAACATGTAACCATTGACTTTCATCGTAGGGAAAACAAGTGCTATGGAAGTCAATGGTTTCAGCTATCTTCTGAAGGTTTGGAACAAGTAAAATGAGAGTAAATGATTTTCATGTTTGGGTGAACTATGCATTTAAAGTGAATGAAACTGATCTTACCTGCTCCAAAGTATTTCAAACTCATTTGGTGTGATGGGCATGCTGTACTTAAAAAGCAGCTGCTTTAGACCATTTTTGGTCATGATGCTTTTACAGTCGTTACCCAAGTGGCAAAAGACCTGTAAACACAAGTGAAAAGCTGACTTTACTGTATATGAGCTATTATATGCTATTTTTTTCCTTTGCTAGCATGATTCCTTATCATGGAAGCATCCATTTTGACATCATGATTAATTAAATGCTACAAAATTAAAAGAGTCATGAAACCCCTCTGCCTCAGTAGGGTGTTTCACACCTCTAATTTAAAAAAATTCAAGAAAGTGGGTGAGTCCAGCTTTGTTTATGTGGGAGTGATGAGTGGCGAAAGAGGGAAGGGTTTGCATTAAAAATGGGAGTTTCATTACGTGAACAACAACTGATTTGCTCGCCGGCAACACAAACACAGATTCAGGAGAGATAGACAATGATTCGGAGAGCAGCATAAACTGTTGTAGTGATATTAATATAAACTTCATGACTTCATTCACTTTGACTAAGGTGTGTCTTCAAAAACTGAAATAATACTGTGACTGATACAGGGCTTAAAATTACCATTTTTGCTTAGTAGCACTGGTTTTCCTAACTTTAAAAATATTAGCCGCACCAGCAAAAGTTGCACCCACAAAAATAATAAACACTGTAACTACAACATTTATTTTACCAAATTCATTGCATTTGTAATCAACACGATCAAAACTATCTAAAAACTGGCCTACACGCACTGCTTAACATGAATGAGGTGAACTGAGTTAACGATAATAACTGTAATGTGTTTCAACAGGTGGTGTCTAAAATTGCACAGGTGATATTGACATATAACTTATTATTTGCATTCGTCATCTTAATAGCAGTAACAGTCTTTTCATGAGTTGTAATGTTAGTTTATTCTTAGAGAATGCAAGCTCTTTTGCAATGGTGTACGCGCTGCAGTTCCACAACTGACAACATTGTGAGGATTAAATAAAGGATTAAATAGAACATCTCTTGCTAACAAAAACGCCTTTTTGTGGTAAACATGGCTAATTAATAAAAATTTGTTTCTACAATAATATTTTACCTCCTTATAGAATAATTAACCCAAAACTAATAGAGTACAAGAGATAAACACTATTCATGCCATTGATTATTTGGGCATATTTAATGAATTCTAATTAACAGGTTCCCTGCACCCTACATTACTTCTAAGCTCTTACTCTAAGACGATGTATTTCAAATTGATTTCAGCCTTAATTTTAAATTAAACACATAGATGCATATTGCTCCCTACTAAAAAAAAAATCTTAAACCAGCCTAGGCTGGTTAGCTGGTTTTAGCTAGTCGACCAGGCTGGTTTTAGAGGGGTTTTGGCCATTTTCAGGCTGGTTTCCAGCCATTTCCTGCCTGATTTTAGCTGGTCAGGCTGGGAGATGACCAGCTAAAACCAGCTTGACCAGTCTAGCCAGGCTGGGGGCCCAGCCAAAACCAACTATGTCAAGCTTAAACCAGGCTGGTCAAGCTGGTTTTAGCTGGATTTAGCTGGTCACTTTCCTGGAAATGGCCAAAACCCTCTAAAACCAGCCTGGTCAACCAGCTAAAACCAGCCAACCAGCCTAGGCTGGTTCAAGCTGGATTTTTCAGCAGGGCTGTAAACATTGCTAATTGTTAATAATAATTTTTGCATCACAAGTGCTGTTTCAATCACAAAAATTCTTCCAGTGTACTGAAACATTCACTTCCTGAAAAGTCACACAATGCACCATGAATATATGGGTGTATCAATGCTCACTATGCCTCTTATGTCAGGACTCCTGGCTGATCGGCTGGTTCTATCTGTTCTGTTTGTATTAGCCACATGTTCCTTTGTTTGTGCTTCTGATTGTTTCTCTCCACCTCCTCGTTCTCATAATTTTAGGTGATTTGCTTCACCTGTCTTTGCTTATTTTCTCCTCATTAGCTCCCCTATTTATTCTCTGGGTTTCTGCTGTTCAGTGCCAGATTGTTGTTTGCTTCTGACCCTGCAACATCAACTATAGGTAAACTTAATGTTTTAGTTAACCTTTTTCTGTTTGACTCCAGGACTCTCTCCCTACCTTCCCAGCCTTTCTGTGTAGTCCCTGGCTTGCTCGAAGTTTTTGCTCTTGTGCTGCCTGAGTTTTTGATGTCCTGGACACTGGCGTGGTTCTGACAATTACACCTGCCTCTGTTTCTACTGGCCAGTCTATTTTTTGTTCCTGGTTATTTCCAGTCATTCTCTTCCCCTCCATCAAAGTCTGCAAGTATTTTTTTGTCATTTTTTGTTGTTCATTTTTTTTTGGACTATAATATTTTTTGTTCTTTCTTGATCAGGCTGAGAGGACTGCTTGCTGAAGAGCATTTTTTCCCCCATTTGTCGAACTGAGGTTTTTGTGCATTTTTCCCTTGAGACTGAGACATTGCCTTTAGAAGATTTTTTTTTTTTCAATTTTGCATTCTGGCTAATGAACAGATCTGTTAGAATTTTTGCCTTCCACAATAAATCATTGTCTTCACCTGCATTTGGGTTTTTTCTGTTTACTGGCCTTGACAGAACAATCTGGCCAATATGGACCCAGCAGATGAAGATACTGTGAGAGCAGCCCTGGCCCAGCAGGGAGCTCTATTAGGTCGCCATGAAAGTCAGCTCACCTCATCTAACCGGGTCTTGGAAATGATGGGCTCCCAGATCGAAGACCTAACCGCTCAGCTTCTGCAGCTCCGTACTGAGCAGATGTCAGCCCACTCAACTCTCCTTCCTGTCCATCGTTCCCCAGAGCCCAGAGCGAACCCCCCACCTCACTATGATGGAGACCCTTCTGTCTGTCGAGCCTTCCTGACCCAGTGCTCAGTGGTATTCTCCCTCCAACCAGCCACATTTTCTTCTGAAGAAGCCAAGGTAGCCTACGTGATCACCCTTCTGACTGGCCGGGCTCGTGAGTGGGGAACCACAGTATGGCAAGCCAAAATTCCTTACTGTTTTAACTTTAATGATTTTGAAAAAGAGATGATCAAAGTTTTTGACCGCTCTGTTCATGGGCGTGAGGCAGCAAGACTTTTGGTTTCTCTTCGACAGGGGGATCGCTCTGTTTCTGATTATTCCATTCAGTTTCGAACTCTGGCAGCCTCATGTGGATGGAATGCAGCAGCACAATGGGACCAATTTTTGCATGGACTCAGAGATGAAATCCAAGACGAGATAGCAGCTCAAGAGCTCCCTACTGAATTTGATGGTCTGGTGGACCTGGCCATCAGGGTGGATAATCGTTTGGCACTACGTCAGCGCAATCGTATGGCTCGTTTTGCTTGGAAACAAGGAGGGTCCCAAGATCCTCTTTCCCCACCAGTCTTGATACTTTCCAAGAGTCTGAGCCCATGCAGATTGGCCGTACCCGACTCTCAGCGGAGGAGAGGAAGTGCCGCATAACCAATAGGCTATGCCTTTACTGTGGCGGATCTGGCCATTTTGCTTCAACATGTCCGGTAAAAGGCAATGCTCGCCAGTAGCCAGGGGGGTATTGGTGAGCGTAACTCCTGTCAATGATCCCCCCTTAGCACGCACTCTCCTACCTGCCACTGTTCAGTGGGGTAACTCCTATCACCCATGTGCTGTCTTGGTCGACTCTGGAGCAGAGGGGAATTTCATGGACTCTGCTCTGGCTGCCAAATGGGGGCTTCCTACAACTCCTCTACAGACTCCCTTGACTGCTCGAGCCCTAAATGGAGCACATCTTGTACTCATTTCTCTCACTACTGTCCCAGTAAGTCTCATTATTTCTGGCAACCACCGTGAGGAGATTGTGTTTTATCTGCTAGAGTCCCCCTGTAATTCCATTGTGTTAGGACACCCCTGGCTGATAAAACACAATCCTCATATTGAATGGGCCAAAAATTCTGTCCTGTCCTGGAGTCCTTTTTGTCTTAAACATTGTTTGGGTTCTGCCTTGTCTCCTGGCTCTGTGCTTTCTGTTTCTCAGGTGGAGGCAGCTGACCTGTCGGGTGTTCCAGTGATCTACCATGATCTTCGTCTGGTCTTTAGCAAATCCCGGGCCATATCTCTCCCACCGCACCGACCTTATGATTGTGCCATCAATCTGCTCCCAGGAACTTCTCCTCCTCGGGGCAGGTTGTACTCCCTCTCTGGTCCTGAGCGTGTAGCTATGGACAAGTACATTAGCGACTCTCTGGCAGCCGGCCTCATCCGATCCTCCTCCTCCCCAGCGGGTGCGGGGTTTTTCTTCGTGGAGAAGAAGGATGGGTCCCTGCGACCCTGCATCGATTATCGAGGGCTGAATGATATTACAATTAAAAACAGGTACCCCCTACCTTTAATGTCTTCAGCCTTTGAGTTGTTGCAGGGTGCAGGATTCTTCACGAAGTTAGACCTCCGCAACGCTTACCACCTGGTCCGCATACGTGAGGGGGACGAGTGGAAGACAGCCTTCAACACTCCCACTGGGCACTTTGAGTACCGGGTAATGCCCTTTGGGTTAACCAATGCCCCGGCTGTCTTCCAGACCCTGGTCAATGATGTGCTGAGAGATATGGTGAACAAGTTTGTATTTGTATATCTAGACGATATTTTGATCTTTTCCCATTCTCTCCAGGAGCACATTCAGCACGTCAGACAGGTGTTGCAACGGCTGCTGGAGAATCAGCTGTACATCAAGGCTGAGAAGTGCTTGTTCCATACTAGGTCGGTTCCGTTCCTGGGGTTCATTGTCTCTATAGAGGGTATCCGTGTAGATCCAGCCAAGGTAAGGGCCGTCTCCAACTGGCCAACTCCTGATTCTCACAAGGCTCTGCAGCGTTTCTTAGGCTTTTCAAATTTTTATCGTCGTTTTGTCCGCAACTATAGTCAAATTGCTGCATCCTTGACTGCACTCACCTCCACAAAAACTCCCTTTCAGTGGTCTTCTCAGGCTCAGGCTGCTTTTGAAAGGCTTAAGACATGCTTCTCTTCTGCTCCTGTTCTTTCTTTCCCAGATCCTGAGAGGCAATTTATTGTGGAGGTGGATGCCTCGGAGGTTGGGGTTGGGGCGGTCCTTTCACAGAGGTCCCTAGCAGATGGCAAGGTACACCCTTGTGCCTACTTCTCCCATCGTCTATCCCCAGCTGAACGGAACTATGATATAGGTAACAGGGAGTTATTGGCGGTTAAGTTGGCTTTGGATGAGTGGCGCCATTGGCTGGAGGGGACTTCAGAGCCATTCTTGGTCTGGACAGATCATAAGAATCTTGAATATGTTCGTTCAGCCAAGAGATTAAACTCACGGCAGGCTCGCTGGGCATTATTTTTTGGGCGCTTTAATTTTATTTTGTCTTACCGTCCTGGTTCCAAAAATGTAAAGCCAGATGCTCTTTCCCGGCAATTCGATGGCCCAGGGGACAGCCTCACACCCAAGCCTATTATCCACCCTGGGCGGGTGGTGGCGGCTGTTGTCTGGGACATTGAATCACAGGTCAGAGAGGCTCTTCAGGGAGCTAAGGTGCCTGAGGGATGCCCAGCGAATCTGTTGTTTGTTCCCAAATTGCTTCGTTCTTCTGTCCTACAGTGGAGCCACTCATCCAAACTCACTTGCCACCCAGGAGTTAGGAGGACATTGGCATCTATCCGTCAAAGGTTTTGGTGGCCTTCCATGGCCAAAGAGGTCAGTCTGTTTGTTGCTGCCTGCTCGGTCTGTGCTCAGAATAAGTCATCCAATAAACCTCCTGTTGGTCTGCTTCAACCCCTTCCCATCCCCACCCGCCCTTGGTCCCACATATCTCTGGATTTTATAACCGGCCTTCCCCTTTCTAATGGTAATTCGGTTGTTCTTACAGTGGTGGATCGCTTTTCTAAGGCGGTCCACTTTATTCCCCTAGCTAAGCTTCCCTCTGCTAAGGAGACGGCACTGGTGGTGGTAGACCACGTCTTCCGGATACATGGCCTTCCGGTGGATGTGGTCTCTGACAGGGGACCCCAGTTCGTCTCCAATTTCTGGAGGGAGTTCTGCCGGCAGATTGGTGCTTCCACCAGTCTGTCGTCAGGCTTCCATCCACAGACCAACGGGCAGTCCGAGCGAACCAACCAGGCCCTAGAGCAGATGCTTCGTTGTCTTGTCTCTCACAACCCCTCCTCCTGGAGCCAGCAGCTTACCTGGGCCGAATATGCCCATAATTCTTTACCCAATTCTTCTACTGGTCTCTCCCCATTTCAGAGTTGCATGGGTTATCAGCCACCTATTTTTTCTTCACAGGAGCCTGAGGCTGCGGTTCCCTCTGTCCAGGCTCTTATCCAAAGGTGCCGTCGCACCTGGCAAAGGGCTAGAGAAGCCCTCCTTCAGGCTGAAAGACGTGTCAGAACCACCGCTAACCGTCGTCGGACTCCGGCTCCTAGGTACATTTGTGGGCAGAGGGTATGGCTTTCCACAAAGGACCTGCCACTTAAGGTGCCAGCCTGTAAACTGGCTCCGCGGTTCATTGGGCCATACCCTATTGTCAAGGTCCTCAGTCCGGCGGCGGTACGTCTCAGGCTCCCAACTTCCCTTCGTCGTGTCTATCCAGTATTTCATGTATCCCGAATTAAACCTGTTTTTCGTAGCTCTCTTAATCCTTCTGTTCCTATTTCCCCCCCTCCCCCCCGTCTCATTGAGGGCTCTCCAGCGTTCACAGTTAGGAGATTGTTAGAATGCAGGCGTAGAGGACGTGGATTCCAGTACCTTGTAGATTGGGAGGGGTATGGTGCGGAGGAGAGATGTTGGGTCCCGGCTCGCAATATTTTGGACCAGTCGTTGATTAGGGAATTTCACAGCCGACAGTCTCCTCCCTTGGGATCGCCCAGTGGCGATCCTGGAGGGGGGGGTACTGTCAGGACTCCTGGCTGATCGGCTGGTTCTATCTGTTCTGTTTGTATTAGCCACATGTTCCTTTGTTTGTGCTTCTGATTGTTTCTCTCCACCTCCTCGTTCTCATAATTTTAGGTGATTTGCTTCACCTGTCTTTGCTTATTTTCTCCTCATTAGCTCCCCTATTTATTCTCTGGGTTTCTGCTGTTCAGTGCCAGATTGTTGTTTGCTTCTGACCCTGCAACATCAACTATAGGTAAACTTAATGTTTTTAGTTAACCTTTTTCTGTTTGACTCCAGGACTCTCTCCCTACCTTCCCAGCCTTTCTGTGTAGTCCCTGGCTTGCTCGAAGTTTTTGCTCTTGTGCTGCCTGAGTTTTTGATGTCCTGGACACTGGCGTGGTTCTGACAATTACACCTGCCTCTGTTTCTACTGGCCAGTCTATTTTTTGTTCCTGGTTATTTCCAGTCATTCTCTTCCCCTCCATCAAAGTCTGCAAGTATTTTTTTGTCATTTTTTGTTGTTCATTTTTTTTGGACTATAATATTTTTTGTTCTTTCTTGATCAGGCTGAGAGGACTGCTTGCTGAAGAGCATTTTTTTTCCCCATTTGTCGAACTGAGGTTTTTGTGCATTTTTCCCTTGAGACTGAGACATTGCCTTTAGAAGATTTTTTTTTCAATTTTGCATTCTGGCTAATGAACTGATCTGTTAGAATTTTTGCCTTCCACAATAAATCATTGTCTTCACCTGCATTTGGGTTTTTTCTGTTTACTGGCCTTGACATCTTAATGAACTGTATATGAAACAATCACTTTTTTTTAGCTATAAAATACTTTTTAAAACGTATTGTTCTGCTAAAAAATATATTGTTCTGCTGTTGTTTATAAATTACAGGTTTGTGGTTGTACGATGAAGATGTTCTCATGTCACACTCAGTGTCCCAGTGTGTAGTGAACCAAGCTTATGTTATGATCACTGTTTTTACCAGTGCTCGAATTCGTTTACACGACCAACAAATCAAGCACCTCATGAGCAAGGGAGCTGACTGAGTGCACCAAATGCTATTTTAATAAACAGGACTGGATGGTTACCTTTGAGATCTCTGAAGGTCGTTTGTGTGCAATGGCTGCTAGGTACTCATGAACTTGATCACATGCATTGTCAAGAATTCCGTCCTTTCTGAAAAAAAAAAAAAGGCTATTAGCTTTAAAAGGTCATTAGCTTTAAAAAACAGATCAATTCAAGACAAGTGACAATATGATTCTCACAATGTGCCATCGTGGTGATGTAATTTCATCTTGTCGCTAGACTGGACTTTTTTGTGGAACTCAGTGTAGTTAAGTGTGGCGCCAGGTGTAAGACCCAACATGTCGAGCAATCTCTGATACTCCCTTTCTTGAGTTACAAACATCAGGCTGTCAAACAGAGCTCTGAAGTCAATCCGATTTACTAAACCATCTCGGTTTTTGTCCATGAGATAGAAAGCAGTCAGAGCATCCTGCAAACAACAGCAGGTACTGTTGACTTACAAAGTACACACAAAAACAATACATCCACACAATGATGAAGAAGCAATGGAAAAAATTACGAAACAGCTTGAAAATGTTAATTCTCTCTGGATTTAAATGTTATGGCTTTGCATTCCAGAAAAAGAATTCTAATAAAATAAACATTTTATATAAAATTTTGGAGTTAATGATGATATTTATTCCAAATTTAAAGTAAAATGTAGTCATTAAGAACTTTTTTTCAGAAACATTTATATTCATTTTTAGACATTACCAATGTTTTAACTTCAGAAGAGTAATCATTTTTCCATAGCAGTATATATAAATATACACAAAACATGCAATATAACAAAATACTTTTTTCTTTCATTAAATAAATAAAAATCTGTCTGATACCCCATGATACTCCTTGATCCTCTTTTTAAGTTGACCTAGACAGTCCTCAGCAGTCAAAAGAGTGGAGAATTTTGCATTTTTGGTCTGACTATCATCCTTTTCAGGCATTGTCACTTCTGTGGTGAATAGAAATTATATAAATATTTTTTTATTATTTTACATTTTTGCGATGAAAACACATTGTGTTGTAAGCTATCAAACCTTCGTATTTGTCCACAAAGTCAGCAACAGAAACTGGACCCAAATTAAAGCCAAGGGACTCAATAAGCATCTGAAACTGGTGTCCCTCCAGGAAAACACCACAATCGTCCAGAATCTAAAAGCAAATATGATATAAATCTATGCCAAATCTATACAGCGGGAAAATAAGTATTGAACATACCACTGTTTTTCTCAGAAACATATTTCTAAAGGTGCTGTTGAATTAAAATTCTCCGCGGATGTTGGTCACAACCAAAATAATCAAAAAATGCAAAAAAAAAAAAAAAATCTAATAGGTTTACAAATTAAGTTATGCATAATAAAATTAAATGACGCAGGGGAATAGTATTGAACACATGAAGAAAGGGAGCTATAGAAAGATGGTGAAAGCCCAGACAGCAGCTAAAATCTATCAATAGTTCTTCAACAATCCTCTGCCCTTCGCCATTGTAAATTAATATCAGAATAATGAAGATAAAACCAGGGTGGACATTTTAGCCAGACAATGATCCAAAACACAGCCAGGGAAACCCTCAAATGCTTTCAGAGAAAAAAAAAATCAAGCTGTAGAATGGCCCAGTCAATCACCTGATTTGAATCCAATAGAAAATTCAAATTAAAGATCAGATTTGATAGACGAGACCCACAGAACCATCAAGATTTTTACACTCTGTTGAAGTTTGTGAAAAAACAGTAATTCAGTATTTCTCCTTTTGCCATTTCATTGTTATTACACATAAGTCATTTTTCAGATTTGTTTGTTTTGTTTTATTTTTATGTTTGTATTGTTTGGATTTATCCCAACATATGGTTTAATTTCATGTCAACAGCTCCTTTAGAAATATTATTCCAAGGAAAAAACATGATGAATTCAATACTTATTTTCCCCACTGTATACTGTATGTAATATATGTGCTTGAATGTTGTGTTTACGCTGTCAGGTTGTGCACAACCAAAAGATTGACACAAAGACCTTACTTTACAGACATCTCTTAGATTAAGGGAAGATTTTGTGATTCTGCTGGACATCAGATAGTCCTGAAGAGTCACCCCTTTCCTCTGAAGCCTGTCTTTGAGTTTCCTCAAGACAACATCCTTTATTGCTTGTGCTTTTATGTCCAGTATGGAAGCTTCATGTGCCTTTTCTTCCCTGCAGTTTAACAAAAAACATGTATTGCCTTATAAAAAAAATAGTATATAATAAGTTAATTTTATGAAGTATATTTAAGTAATGTTGATGTATATATTTAGGTATGCATTACTTTATGCAGCAAGTATACTAACTTCTACTTACTGGTACTTGTATGTGTACAACTTAAATAACACTTTGTATAAAATTGTCTGACTTTATAGTTTATAATTTATTTTTTATTTTAATAAGTGTAGTTTCTTATGAATACAATTTATAAACAATTCATGTTTTTATAGTAGCTAGTTTGAGAACTAGTACATTTATGGTATATATATTCATTATTTATGTGCAATGTTTTTTTAATACAATTTAAGATCACTAAACAATCATTTAATGGACTTATACAAGCATATAGTTAAAGTATACTTAAAGTAATCAATTTAGCACCCAAAAGTACAGTAAATACAATAAAAGTTACGCTTCATTACAATATAAAACTAAAGTATACCTACTATAAAATTAATTGTTTCAATTTAACGCACTTCAAGTTACCTGATAATTAATACATGTGAAGTATACACTGCAAATTTTAGATAGTAGATTTAACTACCTTAGAGTTAAAATGAACACTCCCTCAGAGTTTATATGGGAACCACTATAAAAGTGTTAAAAATAACACTTTTGAAAGTGTTAACTTTATCAACACTAAGAGAGTGTTAATTAGCAAACTCTTATTGTAAAAAATATCTGTTAAATTTCCGAAAAAATATCAGCAGCTGTGGTTGCCAAATTTTTCTGTGAAAAATATGGAAGTTTTATAGAACTGTATAAATTTACCAAAAATAACCATATTTCATAAACTGATACAATGATCAGTGTACAAAATCATAGCTTAGTGCACAAAAATGTATAGTCATTAGATGCAATAATGTGTTCATGTGTGATTGCAATTAGCAAACAGATTTTCACTGCATTAGTAACTATACAAAAATAGTTAATATACCTTTAAACAAAAAAAGATGAAGCATAACATCAAATACTCTCCGTTCAGCTTAGACTTGAACACAGACACTACTATCCTCCACAATGGTGACACAAAAAACTTTTTGCTGTTTTTTTTTTTTCCTTTTTAAATTTTGCAGAAAAATACCGGCAGCTGTGGTTGCCAGTAATCTGCTGTTTTTAACATTTTACATTAATAAATTCAGTTTACAGAATATTTCTGTTTCTTTTTTTCACCAGGCTATAGGGCTTAGTAAAATTAGGGTATTTAAGCTACTTTATAAATAAAAAATAGAGATCCACTTTACTGGTGTGAATCGTTTCAAGGCTTTTTTGTTTAAACAAACCTCTCAATCATACTGAGGGTGCTGTCAATCTTCTCTGGAGGACCGAAACTCTTCAAAAATAGCTTGTAGTTTACATTTCCATCTTCAAAAAATGGTTCACAAAGCCTTTAAGAACAAACAGAGGGAATTAGTTAGTAAGCAGAGGTAGAATTGAACACAGAGAAGTGAGACTCACTTGATGAAGTGGTGGTCAGACAGCGGTAGGACGTGTTGGATCAATCTCCTAAAGTCCTCTGGAGAAATGGTGTCATTCTGGTTTTGGGTTGTGTTTGTGATTGATTCCATCAGCACGTCGTAGTTTTCTGAAATCTTCTCCTTCAGAATCTTTTCAATCTGCCGAGAGATTGATAGAAATGTGTGACAGAAAACATATATTAGTGGTTAGCATACAAAAAAGTCAGTAAAATTATTGTACAGGTTACTTACTGCATTCTGCGCTGTTATTGCTGTGTTTAATCTTGCTTGAGCCTTTTCATTAAGTTTTGGAGTCTGCTGGAATTATTAAATACAATCATTTAGATACTGTCAAGAATGAAAAATAGTAATAAAGAATATTTAATAATAGGGAATCAAACTTTGAACTTTTTTTATTCATTGAAATGCAGTAAGAGCCACCACAAATTACTCTTTACACAAATTTCTAATAATATTTTAAATTATTCTTATGACTTTGCAGTGAAATACTAAAGTTATTATTATTCATTTATTCATTTAATTATTAAGTTAAATATTGGCCTGTTAATTAAAATAAAGTAGTTACTGTACTAGTTTAATAGTTATAAAAGTAACTAATTACCAGGGAAAGTACTTACTGTTCTATATTAGAGAGAGCCTACTCAGATGTAAACCACTTCAGTTAGCTCAATTAAAGCAAATTATATATGCATTGATATAATAGCAAATTTTATTCCCAGTAAGCATAACGGCTGTATAAATTGCTGTATATGTGATCACTCATAGCCGTACAAGCCAATATTTACACATTCTTTGCTTTTGGGTAAAATGAACAAAATGTTATCTAATAATATTACAACGCAAAAAAAAGGTCACAGTTCATGAAATATTAAGGGTCATATTAAAACACATTTCACTTTATTCAAATAGTTCATACTTAATTTACTTTAGATTTTTAGGGTTAACTTACATAAACACATTTGAGGTTGTATACTTTATTTTGCTAGGGCACTTTGTTAGTTTTAATCTATGCTATTATTTATTTATTCATTCATTTTCTTGTCGGCTTAGGCCCTTTATTAAACCGGGGTCGCCACAGCGGAATGAACCGCCTCTATGCTATAAATTAAATACAATTTTTTTGGGTCATTTTTAATCAAAATGTCCATTTGCTTCTGCTCTTGAATGAAGTCCTTCTCTGATGACATCAGTTTGATGTCTTGGGGGAAATATGCTTTGCTACTCGGAAATATGCCATGCCTCCTACTAAATATTACATACCATTTGGAAAAACATTAACATTCTGAAATAAAAGTCTGCAGTAACTTCTGTTTTTAATGACTGAATAGAATTTAAACGCTAGTGAATTTAAGATGACATATTATTAGGATTACAACCATATTGTTTTCCCAGGCATTGTTAGGATAAATCAAATATTACATATTCACCAATAACAGTTATTACGAAACATTGGGTGGAGTTGGATTAAGGCAGTGTATTTCACACTTATAAGAACGGGTTAAAAAAGGGCTGTTCTAAAGATAATGTTGTGTAATACCACGACTGGATTTTGGAGATGCAGTAAGTCAAGGAACTGTTGGCAATTTATGGCATCTGTATGATCCACATCCAAGAAATCAGCAAGAACTGTGAACTGCTCATCGGTGAGATTCATATTTTCCAGAGCACTGAATAATTCATTTCTACTGATAAATCCTGTAGCGCTCTGCAGAAACAATCATTTTTGTGAATATCCAAACATAAAGCGCTTAGTTTGATTCACAATCATATCAAATCTTACTTTATCAAGGTCCAAAAGAGGCTGATTCAGTACATGTTGCCGTAGTTTGGACAAAATCGCATCAATACTGCATGTGTCTGCAGTTGCTGGAACAGAATCTTTCCTGATTGAGGCATTAAAACACATTTTCATAATTAAAGGCAAACATATTTTAACCATTCCTTTAACAAAATAAAAAATAATTTCATTTATAAAAGCCAAATCTCAACTTACTGAACAGTTATGTCATCTTTAAACAATCCAAGAAATATTTTCCATTTGACAGGTTCTGTATTGCTAACCCCAAATCTGTAGGAATAAATAATTATATCAAAGTTCGTTTGTTTTTTACTTTTCAAAGTTTCATGATCGATTCAATGTTTTTGTGCTGTAAACTGTAAACATTTTACTAGCATTAGCTCAGTCTGCATTAACGTAACAGTGTGTTAAAATTTCTCTTACCTTTTCAACAGTTCCCTAAAGATAGTATCATCCATGGCGAAGAGGAAATTGCTGAGAATAGATCTGAGATCCTCAAGAGAAACAAACCCACTGTCTGAAATGTCAAACGCTTGCAGAGCTTTTTCAACAAGGCTATGGTCCTTCTTCATCTGTTTATTGCAACAGAACAGATTTTTTTCTGTAGAAATACTCATGAGATATGTGAGAAAAAATCATCTCTTTGATACTCACCTTGCTCAAAAACCTAATTTGGATGTCATCCAAGTTGTCTCTGGATTTGCCTGAAAACCTCCTTAAGCTTGTCTTACTTTTAGGTCTTGTGGTACTGCGACTGACAGCATCCCAATTCAGTGCTGAAAATGTATAATTCAGATATAAAACTTGCATAAATTGCATAAAATTATACTTTTTTTTCTTCTGTTCAAACTGATGCGATTATTAATAACTACTTTATAAAGGCTTTATCATATTACATCAGTGTATTTTGCAAAACTGTACCAAGTTGTACTGAATCTGGTGGGATTTTTCGATAGTTTTCACAGTCAACACCAAGCTTCTCAAGAAACACCTTGTAGGATATTGTATCAGCATTATTCATGCTGTAATGTGACCACAGTCTGGAGGAAAGAAAAGGAAATATTTAGCATTCTGGGTATAAAAAACAATAATATTAGAGAGTGCAATGTAAGGGGCTATATGTGTGAATTTTGTTTGTATTAATCTCATATTTATCGACAATACATTAAAACTATCCTTTTAAGAGTTTGACTATTTTTTAATCCATTCAGCCAATCTCCAGGTCTGGTTGGAACATTTTTATCTTCGTTTAGCATAATTCACTGAATCCCATTAGATCATTAGCATCTTGCTAAAAAATATGTTTTGATAATTTTCCTCTTTAAAACTGGATTCTTTTGTAGTTAGGTCACGTACTAAGACCGGAAAATTAAAAGTTGCTATTTTCTACGTCAATATGGCTGGGACCAACAGTATACTCTCATTCTGGCGTAATAATCAAGGAACTTTGCTGCCAGACCATAGTTACAGCAGGGGTAATCTTAGCACATGGTGTAATTACAAAATCAAGTTTTAAATAGGAAAATTATCAAAACTTTTTGATAATTGAAATCCAGCTTTATATCAAGAATACATATTTTTTTTTAAAAAATGGCTGTAGTTCACATAATGGCCACTGGTGAACTCAACGCTAATGAGAAGCATTTATGATCTATGTTCTACACATTAGAGTTATCGTGATACCATTATACATTAATTAATCTTACAAAACTACAAGTATAATAATACCAAGTAGTATTGCGATACTGTAATTCATAACTCAAATTATTAAGAAAATTGTCAGAAAAACTATATTTTATGTTATAAGCCTACTTGAATGTAATTCATAACTCCCTTAAGACTGAAAAGTATTATTTGCACCCCACTTCACCCAAAATTTATTCATTCTTTTTGTTTGTTTTGTAGAAAACTGACCAACTAAAATACATTAAAATAAAGATTCAAATTATACATATGAAAGTTGTAACAAAAGAGCATTTTTTTCAACAAAATTAGCCTATGTGAAGTGGTCAAAAAAATGTTTAAATGTTTATTTTGGGTTTTTCATCTTTTTTTTTTCAGTCTTATCAGGTAACAATCAAACGTTTGTGAGCCATTCTTTTAAAAGATTTTCACGGTTGTTGTAGCTACAAAATCATATTAACAGGAACAGAAATGAACCGATTCAGATATGACTTTGAACTGAAGCGCTAAAAAACGTGCAATAGGCTACCATAAAAGGCACAAATTCGACAGTTTTGCAACTTCAAAGGGCTCCACAGACTATTAAAATAAAAAGGTCTATTGTTGTACAAACATGTGAGCATTATAGTGACTTTTCTACATGCAACATTATGTATTGTAGATAAACCATTACTGATGATACTATCGTTTACAAGCTACAGTTGCACCTCCAGTATTTTGTAGCCATAGTATCGCGATACTACCATAGTACCAGTAAAACGTGCAACCTACACATTTATGGAAAAACAGGTACCTGTGGAATTCCAGCTGGCTCATGGGAAAGCAGTATCCTTCCAATATTTTGCGAAGCTCATGTTGCTGTATCTGCCCATCGTTGTTGTAGTCAAACAGCCGAAAAGCCCTGGTGATGTTTTTCAAATGGCCTCTCATCTGAAATGATGATAATTAGGGATATTACATACATTCATTCATTTTCTTTTCAGCTTAGTTCCTTTATTAATCTGGGGTTGCCACATTGGAATGAACCACCAACTTATCCAGCATATGTTTTACACAGCGGATGCCCTTCCAGCTGCAACCCATCTCTGGGAAACATCCATACACACTCATTCACACACATACACTAGGGACAACAAGTTTTTTGACTTGTGGGGGTAACCGGAGCACCCAGAGGAAACCCACGCGAACACGGGGAGAACATGCAAACTCCACATAGAAACACCCACTGACCCAGCCAGGGCTAGAACCAGCGATCTTCTTGCTGTGAGGCGAACGTGCTTCCCGCTGTGCCACCGTGCAGCCCCACATACTAGCATGTACAGGTAAATATATAAAATCCATGTTATCTACCTTATCTCTTAGTCGACACTGTAGTTCTCCAAGTGACAAGTTTCTGTATCTTCCACTCTTGCTCGGAATCCTGTTATAAAATCATATATTGTATTTATTAAAGAAATGAATTATACTCGAAAACTGGCAGTGAAGACATTTATAATGTCACAAAATAATCCATATTGAACTACAGAAATAAAATACATTTTATATAAGCATTATTAAACATTTTTTATTTATTAGACTATATAACAATTTTAATGTTTACATTTACATGTAATCATTTAGCAGACGCTTTTATCCAAAGCGACTTACAAATGAGGACTAGGAAGCAATTTACACAACTATAAGAGCAACAATGAATAAGTGCTGTAGGGAAGTTTCAGGTGTGTAAAGTGTAATAGGCAAAACATTAGTATTTTTTTTTTTTGTAATACAGTTAGCGGTGGAGCCAGAGAGGCAATTGCAGATAAGGAAGGAAAATGGAGACTAAATAGTTGAGTTTTTAGTCGTTTCTTGAAGACAGCGAGTGACTGCTGTTCTGATGCAGTTAGGGAGTTCATTCCACCAACTGGGCAGATTGAATGCGAGAGTTCGGGAAAGTGATTTCTTCCCTCTTTGGGATAGAATCACAAGGCGATGTTCATTCACAGAACGCAAGTGTCTGGAGGGCACATAAATCTGCAGAAGTGAGAGCAGATAAGAAGGAGCAAAGCCAGAAGTCACTTTGTAAGCAAACATCAGAGCTTTGAATTTGATGCGAGCAGCAACTGGCAGCCAGTGCAAACGGATGAGTAGCGGAGTGACATGTGCTCTTTTAGGTTCATTAAAGACCACTCGTGCTCCTGTGTTCTGAAGCAGCTGAAGAGGTTTAATAGAGTTAGCTGGAAGCCCGGCTAGTAGAGACTTGCAATAGTCCAGTCTGGAGAGAACAAGAGCTTTAACAAGGAGTTGAGCTGCATGTTCAGATAGGAAGGATCGGACCTTTCTGATGTTATAGAGTGCTAATCTGAAAGATCGAGCAGTTCTACAAATGTGATCAGATTTAAATAAACAAATTTAAATTACATTTGTTAATGAAAATAACAATAATATTCATTGGCAACTTTTTTTTTAGAGTGAGATGAGGCAAAGACAGGACTACATGCATCACTGACAAAAAAATGAGACTGAAATGTAGACAAAAAGATTCATTTTTATTTTTTATAGTCCCCTGTATTGCGCTGTATTGCGCTGTCCATTTATTAGATGAGCGGATCAGAGTGTGCTCATTCATAGATTTCAGTCACATTACTGACAGCAGATCTGACAAGTTTCAGTTTGCTTTAATAGACAACAAACATACTATAGGCATTGACAAAATTAACACTGAATTTAAGTACACAGTAAAAAATGTTGGGTTACACACAATTACTTCATGTTGCCCCAACTGAAATCAATTAAGTTCACTTAATTGTTTTTTTTACTAATTTAAGTAGATTGAACATAAAACAATTATGTTGTCCCAAAACAAACCTCAAGAATTGTGTTGATTCAGCTCATTTAAAATAAGGACTTTGAAGAAGCAGCAAAAATAATTTTTGGAGTGTAATATAATAATAGTCATTTGCTGCATTTTGGGTAAACTTCTTTAAAAATGTTTACAGACTGCATTTTAGGTAAACTTCTTTAAAAAAGGTTTACAGATTGAATTTAAACAAATGTCATAGTTAAGAATGATTAATAAAATTGAAAGATTTATAAATTAATCATAAATTACCTGCCCACTGTGGATGAAACCTTGCAGTGCCTTCTGAGAAACTCCATGTAGGAAACTGTTCCATTTTCTTTTAATTCAAGCTAAAGTTAATATGAATGAATAATGATCAATTTCAATTACTACGTTTGTGTCACAAAAATAACATTTAGTGCACTGAAAAAGATCATATTTATCAGTCGAAATAAACAAACCTGAGCCAACAAACTCTCAAACTGAGACTGAGTAAGTGGAACAAGAAACCCTTCAATGACGCGTCTGAACTCTCCTTTGGTGACGGTTTTGTTGCCTTCCTGGTCAAAAGCTTCAAAAGCAGCCTTCAAGTCATCTTTTCTGTCCTTGACTTTTTCCAGCAGTAGATTCTCAATGTCCACTAAAGAAAGATTCTCATCCGCCACTGACTGTACAGAGGAGGCTATAAAAAAGATTGAATAACATGTTTATAAAAAAAAATCATCATTACCAAGATAATAAACACCAGGGTAAATCCTACCGGAGTCAGATTTGAGAGTGTTCCTTCTGGAAAAGTCTCCTGAGGACAACCGAGATGCACTCTTGGCTCTGGGGATGATGGTGAGTCCTTGTGTCATAGGCCTCAAATCTAAATTACTTGAGATTTGAGGCATCTGTGCTGAAGCTGACACCTAAATTTAACCAATATAGACCAATATATTGTGGTATATATATTTTCCCCTGTCATATTAATACAAAAATATTACATAATAATAATAATATATTAGTTTAATTTGTTTTCTTTTCGGCTTAGTCCCTTTATTAATTTGGGGTCGCTGTATAGACGTGTCTTGAAAAATAGGCAGTCAGATATTATGGACAGTCATCATGGCAAAGATAAAATAAATCATCATGGCAAAGATAGCTATAAATCAGTTATTAGAAATGAGTTATTAGAACTATTATGTTTATAAATCTGTAAACAAATCTCTACGTTAAACAGAAATTGGGAAAGAAACAGGGGGGCTAATAATTCTGACTTCAATGGTATATATATATATATATATATATATATATATATATATATATATATATATATATATATATATATATATATAATTTTAAATTTCTAAGTTTTTTAAATGAACGTTCATCAAAACAGGTAGGCCTAATAAACGCAAAAACGTTAATAAAATGGCAAAATAGAGCAAGATTTAAAATCTAATTTCAGTCTGGTTTTAGTTGTCCGTTTTAAAATAAACAAGCACTCTCGAAAATAGTAAAAAGATTTTGAAAGGGTTCGAGTAAAGATTTTATTAGGGACCATTAACGTTTAGCGTCATTTGAGAATTTACTTCCTAGGCAGTTCAACATAACAAATATTAAGGCATGATATATTAGTAATAGTCTTCATACTAACCCAGCTCTCCACAGCGGACCTCGGCCGCATTTCTGTGTAAAATAATCACATAAACACTTGAAACTAAAGAGGAAAACTTGACCACAACTCTTCTGTAGACAGTCGAGGACGCTCCTGTTCCCATGGATATGCTCTGCCAGTTGGCTGTCAATCAAAAATTGGTCACGCCTACAGGAATGCGCAACCAACCAGTGATCACGTTAAACATTATGTTCGATGACAAAGCGAATAAATTTACAAAATATAATAGTTTTATTGAAGTGTTTGAGAGTAAAGCAGCGTTAAGAACAATGCATATTAATCTGGAGCGTCACGTTTACTTTAAACATAAGCAAATTGTTATAGAAAGCAACGTGACGTGGTTGTTCTGTCTTCCCCAGCCAATCATCATCTCACTGGGCGTGGTTAGGAACTGTCATGGCGGCCGCCGGGAGATTGTTGTAGTGTGTCAGAGAGACAGAGCGCGGACTGTTCTGTTCATAATATTGAACTGGGTTTATTATCTTATTAAGGGCACTTGAATGTGAACGTCTTTTAAACATGGGGACCGTACACGCCAGGGTAAGCGTCTTTATTCTCCCTGACTTGCTGAAGAAGCCAAAGCAATGACCTTTGAAGACAGTCTTTGAATGACAGGCCGAGTTCAGAAACACGCTTAGTATTTAACTCAGCAGTAATAAGATATCAAATGTATTTTGCGCATATAAACGCGCACTCTAAACATACTCATATTAATATTTGCTAAACCTCAACAAATTTGAGCTGTCATACATTATTTAGTTTATTACATCAGTACAATTGCACGTCTATAGTATTGCAGTTTAATATACTGTACTGTCTGTGAAACTAAGAATATTAATAATGAGAATAAATAAATGTTATTTTAGAATTGTTGATAAAACAGTAAGAGATCTAAAAAAACACTTTCATTCTTATATTTTTATACTAAACAGTGTGTGTGTGTGTGTGTGTGTGTGTGTGTGTAAGAATGTGTATTGTATGTTGTTAACTATATTTCATAATATAGTCATATGTAAGCTATATATTTAGTTTTATTTATTACTTATAAACACACATTCTTTTAAGCTATCTTATATTTTAAGTATTAAAGTTAAATCATTACAATTAATCAGATTTAAACACTATCCAAACTATTAAAAAAGTTTTAGATTTTTATGTATGCCTGTTGTTACACTTTTGTAGTAATAAAGTAATATTAAAACTCTTTAACGTATATAATTTATTTACATATAAACCATGTAATAACTTTCATTTTTGTAATTACAATATTCATGTATTAAGAATTAAATTTATAGAGCAAGATAGGCATCTTTTAACATCTTCAACATAATATTAATAGATCTACAATGTCACAATTGTTCTTTATTTCCTTTTCTTTTGAACCCAGAGTCTGGATCCTCTTCCTATGCAAGGCCCTGAGCTGGGGGTTCAGGCAGATGACATGGATCTGGGGGAACCAGAACGTGAAGAGAAGCAGGAAGTTCTCGAAAATAAAGATGTAAGATGGACATAATGTCACATTGAATATTCATACCAATTTTATATGATATCCAGTGCTTGTACATGTATAATTGTGTGTAGTTTAAACTGTATTAAAATGTCTGTGATTTCAACAGTAAAACATGCTACGGTTTTACTACAGTAAAAATCTGTAATCTGGTTTACAGTAAGTTCCGATGAATAACTGTAAATTGACTTTCCCAGAATTCCCTGCATGACACTTAACTTTTTCTGTTGACATTTCTATGGTTGTTTTTAGGCTTTTATGTTACATCTAACGCTGATGAATAATTATTATTCCAATACTTTAATTTTATGTCTGTAACATGATGATTTTTAGTAGTTGTGTGAATGACACTGAGCATCTTCTATATATTAACATGTTTCTCTGCTTGTGGGAATTTATTTGTGATGAGCTTTGCTTCATTTTTATGACTTTCTCATCACTATGTGTTTGTTTATGGTTGTGTTAGCAGCATATCTGTGTAAAAAAAGATATGATGTGTAGATGTCAGTACTTTAAAACACTGGTGTATTAACAATATGATTGAATCAAATTCAGTAGTTTACTGTAAAAATTAACAATTGTTTTTATGGTTTATATCGTATTTTCAATGGTGAAAAACTGGCCAAACTGGAAAAACTGTTTTTTTATTATATTATTTATATTGACAGTTTTGTACAGTGTAATTTTACAGTGTATTATTTACAGTGTATATTTACAGTGTTTCTGTTTGTGTTTTGATTGCTCAGGTTGTTGTACAGCATGTGCACATTGATGGACTTGGACGAACAAAGGAAGATATTTTAACGTATGAGATTGCAGATGTTTTCCATGCCAAAAACTTGATAGATGTGAGTATTCTTTCTTTCTTTCTTTCTTTCTTTCTTTCTTTCTTTCTTTCTTTCTTTCTTTCTTTCTTTCTTTCTTTCTTTTTTTCTTTCTTTCTTTCTATCCATCTATGTAAGAATAGAAACCCTAATGAAACAGTTTTGAATAATAATAATAACATAAATTATATCAAGTTATCTCTAAAAATAATGTTTGTATGTGTATTCAGCAACATTTTGACTTGGAAATGTTAAAAAGGCTCCCACTATATAGGTTTTTTTTTTACTGTGATTTCCTTTGGCTGGAAACTCTGGACGGCATTGAGACATGCCATTAAAATTCTTATATTCATTTGTACTAAACTGTCAGGACGCATTATTTCAGGATTCATTATTTTGCTGTTATTGTGATATTTCAGTCAATTTAAAATATTATTGTGATATTTCAGTCAATTAAAAAAAAACAATTAAAAAATTTTTAACATGCCATGTAGTATCTGGTTTGAGGTTAGCATCTTAAGCTAGAGCACAAAATGCTGGAAAGTAATTGTGATTTAAACAATATTATACTATTCAGATATTTATTTTTTGTTTGTTTTAAATGCTATTGTAGTTCTTTTATTGACTATCATGATTGTTATTAAAACTGTGTGTTTTTATTTACAATAATGTTCCAGGTAATGAAAAAGTCCCATGAGGCCAGACAGAAACTTTTACGTCTGGGGATTTTCAGGCATGTGGAAGTGGTCATCGACACTGCTGAAGGTGCGACACAAATCCAAATCCAGTGATAGTGACAGAAGGGTTCTTACAAGTATCTATATTTCGATATCTTTTGATACGGAAATATCTTAAATGATACAATATAAATTTTCTCCAATCTATCAATGTCCGCTGCACCCTTTCTCCAGCAGTAAGCAGGAGGGGGGGGGGGCTTTTGTACTTTCAGGGGGCACACTTTAACATACATCCCAAACTACTTAAACAATTATTCAAAGTCATTTTTTTATGCATCACTTCTGCAGTCTTCATAAACGAGCTTCCATGTTAATTTATTTGACAAGTAACTTTGTAGTGTAGGATAACACATATTTAACATTCAAGTACATCAAGGCTCTTTTTTGCACCTTTACCAGGTGCAGTTGAAGTCAATTTTTTTGCCCTCCCGTAAATTTAAAATAATGTTTTCTAAGTGATCTTTAAGAAACCACAGAGATTTTCACAGTATTTTCTATAAAATAAACATAATTCTTCTAGAGTCATAATAAATCTTATTTCTTATAGTTTGTCTTGAATAAAAGCAGTTTTAAGGTTGGTATTATTAGCCTCCTTAAGAAATATTTCCTGTCTATTTTTTGATTGTCCACACAACAAATCAGTTCTACAATGACTTGACTAATTCTTCTAACTTTCCTAGTAAACATAGCTAGGCAATAACTCAGGTAATCACTCTTTCCCTCAGGCAAGTCATCTCATGATGATAATAATTGTGGAACCAAGATCACTACTTGCTATACACTTTTTATACACCAATACACTTATTTAACAACACACTTTACATGCCAATTTGCACATATAATGTTGTATATAGTAATATACCTGTACATACATGTGTTCATTTGTGTATTTGCATTCACTATTTCTAATTTTAAAATATGTTTATTATCTGTTTATTGTCCTGTCCCTGTAATTTTGTTGCACTGTAGAAGCTCTGTCACGAAAACAAATTCCTCATATGTGTGAACATACCTGGCAATAAAGCTCTTTCTGATCTTCTGATCTACTTTTACATGAGCATGACTGATAAAAAAAATTTGATCAAAGTGTTAAATCTGTTTTCCAGTACTTGTTGATTGTTTGTAAATTTAAGACTGCGTTTCCTACTGTAAAGCTACGTACACTCAATTTCTGATTATTAATACCCATGCATAGCCAAGGACTTCCTATATGAAAAGTTTTAAAATCGCTAGTGGAAACAGAAGTCTAATATAATCAACATTGAACATTTTGACATTTTGTTTTTCAGAACATAAACATGACTGAAGTTGATTTTTTTCCTCATTACCTGTATCAATTTGAGGCTTAACTTCTGATGAATGTGGGAAATGGATGTGCGCACCACCGTCACTGACAAAAGTGAAGGGAAAGCAGAGAGAGGGAGTGCATGTGACACCGAGAGTGCGCAAGAGAGGCCTCAGTCATATCTCCATCTAACTTCCGATGGCTGACCATGCTTCTCCGTGGCGTTTTAGTTGTGATACAAAAATAACCCTCCAAATTTAGGGGGCCCCTAGAAACGCCACTGCTCTAAGTTCCCTTACAATAGATTTTTATTATATATGTAACCCCGCCGGTGCTACACAACCCAAGCCACTTTGAGCTGGTATCGAACCGGCGACCTTCTGCATGGGAGTCGGTTGCTCTAACAAGGAGGCTAAAGACCATGGCCTCTAGCGTCTGTCGCTAGAGCAGCTTTAAAGGTCAGAGGAGTGAGGTTTACCTGCACAGCACTTACAAGCTGGCCTCCGTTACACTCACCCCCCTAAAACTCACTCCCATCCAGGTCATGGCACCAATGTATCCCCACCGGTCCTACACAACCCAACCCACTTTGAGCTGGTATCGAACCGGCGGCTTTCCGCATGTGAGTCGGTTGCTCTAACAAGGAGGCTAAAGACCATGGCCTCTAGAGTCTGTCGCTAGAGCAGCTTTAGAGGTCAGAGGAGTGAGGTTTAACTGCACAGCACTTACTAGCTGGCCTCTGTTACATACAGTATATACATTTTAAAAGATATCATATCATTTATTTAGGATTCTTACGGGTGTTGAAAATGCTTGAATTTTAATGCAAAAATCACTTTAATAGGAGGTTTCAGCACAGTTGTGTGGGTAAAGTGTGTTAACATAGCCAGCATCTATTGGCAAAAATTAATTAATTCTATTTTTTACAATCACACTTGATAAAAACAGTTTTCCCTTTGTACATGTCATCAGCGCGGTAAAGCCCCGGCCATTCGTTAAATACATACATTTATTGTACAAACATAAATGAATAAATACTCCAGTATTGTGACAGCATTAATGTAACTGATGACAGTCTGTATGTCCTCATATGCTCAGGTGCAGACGCGCTGCCCAACGGCCTGGACGTGACATTTGAGGTAAAGGAGCTCAGAAGAATGACAGGAAGTTACAACACCATGGTTGGGAACAACGAGGGCAGCATGGTGAGATCCTGAAGACGTCTGTGTGTGTTTGTGATGATGAGGAATCACAGAGACACTCAAGTGCTGATTTCTTTCAGGTCCTGGGGATCAAACTGCCCAATGTGCTTGGCCGTGCTGAGAAGCTGACCTTTCAGTTCTCTTATGGGACAAAGGAGACCTCGTATGGCCTGTCATTCTTCAAGCCGCAGCCGGGACACTTTGAGCGCAAGTATGATTTTAGCATGGCAGTGTAGAGTTCATGTTGTTATTGTTCTACTTCTATTTTATGTGTATATTTTGTATATTTTTTTACGTAGTTAAATTCGGTTATTAGCATTTTTAATGTTCATCATCACAAAATATTGAATGATTGAATGGTGAGATGATTAAATATCATCAACTGTATTGTTGGAAATCCTTTTTATCTTCCAGCTTTTCCCTGAACTTG
Organism: Danio rerio; assembly: GCF_052040795.2. NCBI lineage: Eukaryota > Metazoa > Chordata > Actinopteri > Cypriniformes > Danionidae > Danio > Danio rerio. The sequence continues at coordinate 20,313,571 of NC_141045.1, forward strand.
TACAAAGTGACTGGTCAGTTTCCCTGGAGCTCCCTCAGAGAAACAGACAGAGGAGTCTCCGCTGAGATCAGTGTAAGATATTCATTTCATTTTTCTATTATGTCAAAATATTTGTTATTATTATTATTATTATTATTATACAATTATCTTGGGGTGTTGGCAATTATTATGTTTTTAGTTCAGTTTCAATTCTTTTTTCTTTATTTTGTCATTCAAAACATCACAATAAAATTGTAATGCAGAACGAAATTACGTTGCATCAGACCCAAAAAGAACATAATAAAACATCACTGTACAACAATAACACATAATAAATAAGCTTTTATAATTTCATTAATCTATAAAAATATAGTTGTATAGATTATAACCCATTTAAAAAATCTCTGAAGAGAATAACTTAATACTTAAATACCTATTTCATCATTTGTTATAATAGTTGTATTATTAACAATTTATGCTAGTAACTATTTATAGATTTATTACTTCACACTAGCTATCAATAGTGTTTAAGAAATGGTATTACTCAAAAGTCTTATAATGACAGAATAAAAACAAAACCGCACTGATTTGCTCCTCAGGCTTCAATAACGCCTGCCTGATGGCATGAGCATGAGCAGGCTGTGGCCAGGGTGGGTTGGGTCCCTTAAAATGCTATTTGCCCTAAACAGACAACGTTGTTGATACAGTTCCTCGATAGATGTCACTTGGACTCTAACAGACCTTTCAGCTGACTTTATTATCCTTCTAATGGTGTTCTTGTCTGATACACTGTTATTCTCATACCAAGGGGAGATGTGTAAGCTGAGAAAATATGATATATATTTCCTTCTATGCTAATGAAGGACTACTGAGACATTCCAAGCATGGGATGGGTCCTCCTGGTGAGGCAGAGTTCCTCACAGCTCTGATACACATCTCTGCCATTTGCTTACAGAAACCATGTGCTCTTCACCATACACAATTCATCTGCTCGTGTTCTTCTTTCAGATAACTTTGTCATGTTTGGTGTCATTTGACAGTTTATGACTTCAGTGTTGTAGTGATGAAATCAACAGAGACATCGATTAATTGTGTTTCAATCTACAATATATTTACTATTGTTGGGTCATGGCCTGAGGAGAGTATGTTAATGTACTTCTCCCCACTTCATCTCTTCAACTTTGTTCTCACGTTCAGCTGGTTTTGGGGGTTGGTTTTCACTTATGTTTGACAATGCTTTGCTCAGGGTATAATAGGGAAAGGTAACTGTTGATCTGGGAGAATGGCTTTTACTCTGCATCTCCCGCACACCAGTGCGTAGCCTCATATGCAGTTTCACTGTCTTTGTTGCTCAGCAGTGCATATGTTACAGCTAATTTCTTTATACAGTATGTTAGTTTGTGTCATTCTAATGTCTGTATATTTGATCATGTAACTTAATAAACAACTTTGCCTGCTTTAAGACGTAGAGATTCTTTCTCTTTATCAATGATGATAACAACTTTAATGGAGTCAGATTAATTACAATGGAGTCAGATAAATAATGGATTTAAACACGCCATCCTTCAACTGCTTCCTGTTTCCGATTATTGGTTCAGAATAGCAGCGTAAGCTTCAAGCCTTACAGATGCCATTAGTGAGAACACTCTCAAAAGCTCCTCTGTAAAAAGTTGTAAGGATTGATAGTCTGAGGTTTCTCGGAAACCTGCGCTTGTTTGCAAGACAAGTGGTATGGAGAGACCAAGGGGATTTTATATAATTAATATAAAAATATATCTTTAATATATATTAATAATGTTTATTTATTTAACTTTATTTAAGATTTGCTTTATTAATACACTAGTTGTTTTATTTTATTTCAATATTTTTATATTTACCTAATATTATTATGTGTTTATATAAATATATATTTATGTATTTATTCATTTAGATATATATGTATGTATTTAATTTTGACTACCGTTTGTCCATTACCAACTACCAACATTTGGGATTGTTTTGTTAATTTTTATGCTTTTAAAACTTGTTTTCTGTTTATACAAAATATTTTGTTGTTATTTTATTGTATGTTATTGTGATCTTATTTTTAATGGTTTATTTTTTCCTTGACTAATCAAAAAATATATTCTTAAACACATTTGTTGACATTTGTTTTTTTTACAATGCTTAAATGTCATATATTTGTCCATGGATTAATGCGCAGTTCCCGATCTGGAGGACGAGTCACACACTGAAATGGGAAGGAGTTTGGCGAGAGCTGGGCTGTTTGGCCCGAACGGCTTCTTTCGCAGTCAGAGAGGAGAGCGGACATTCACTGAAGTCGTCACTCGCTGTATGTGTCCTTTCATCATCATTAACACTAAGATATATGCCGAATCTTACATTATATTAAACACAAAGTTTTCTTTCCTAGCATGCAATGGTCATAGACACACGCAACTCCACCATCCTGCCAAGAAAAGGTGCCTTATTGAAGATCAACCAGGTCTGTTTCAATCAGCTGGTAAAAATGAGATGTTCGTCTGAAAATGTAAATATGAAAATGATCTCATTTTTGTGGTATTTTAGGAGCTGGCCGGTTACACTGGAGGAGATGTCAGCTTTCTGAAGGAGGACTTTGAAATTCAGCTCAACAAGACCCTGTTCTGGGACTCGGTGAGATGTTTTATTTGAAAGAAACTCTCACTTGTGTGTTTGTTTGTTGCGGTGTTAATTTCGTGTGATTTATCATTTCTATAATACTATGCAAGCTTGATTAAGCCACGCAATATTTTTGTTCTTTTTTATTTCATTTTTACAATTGTTACCTTTTGTGGCAACATGGTGGCTCAGTGGTTAGCACTGTCGCTTTACAGCAAGAATGTCACTGGCTTGAGTCCTGGCTGGGTCAGTTGGCATTTCTGTGTGGAGTTTGCATGTTCTTTCCATGTTGGTGTGAGTTTCCTTCAGGTGCTCCGTTTTCTCCCACAGTCCAAAGACAAGCACTGTAGATGAATTGAATAAAATAAATTGGCCTTGTGTATGTGTGTGCATGTGAATGTGTATGAGTGTTTCCCAGTACTGGGTCGCAGCTGGAAGGCCATCCGCTGTGTAAAACATATGCTGGATAAGTTCGCAGTTTAGTGCAGTGTGGCAACCCCGGATAAATAAAGGAACTAAGCCAAAGGAAAATGAATGAATAAATTGTTACTTTTTATGATCTGTTATGTGACAAAATGTCAGAATTGTTGTGAGATTAAAAAAAAAAGTTTACAAAGGCCTACCAAAATGTATTGATGTTTAAAAATGAGTTTTTATATTTAAATCTTTATTTAATTTAATTTAAAATATATTTTTTGTGATTTTTGTTGTGTTTTTTCTATCATTTATGTAACATTTTGTTTGTTTTTTAAAGTTTTTATATATTGTTTAGTTAGGGTTTACCTTAAGTCTTTTTACTACTTGAACTTTTAAAGAATAAATTTTAATTTTATGGCAACTAACGAAATATATTTTAAAATTGTTATTGTTTAATCTCACTAATAACATTTATTTTATTTCCGTTAACGATTGTTTTTTTGTTAGCAATAACAACTTTTTTTAACACTTCAATCTGTAAATGTTTAAGTCTTAGTTTCAGTAAATGACAACACCAGTTTGTTTAGCTTTCGAAAACATTCTCCTTTTTTAACAAGTCTCATTTTAAAAAATTCTCTCTAGTTTAAGAAGTTTTAGTAAACAACAAAAGTTTGTTGATGTTTTGACACTTTCAAAAAAGTGTTTTTCTTATTTCTTTTTTTCCTCTTTAGTTTACTTTGTCTTAGTCTTTTAGTTTTAGTAAATGAAAACAAGTTTGTTGATGTTTTAAACACTTTCAAAGAGCTCAGTTTGCTACATTTTCTCTTTCTACTTTATTTAAATGTTTTTGAACAGGCTGCGTTTTGGTAAATGAAAAAATGCGTGTTAATGTTTTAAATAGGTTTGCAGATTGTTCTCTTTAATGTTACTTTTAGTCGTTCAGCCTAAACTAAATGACAATGACAAAACATTTCCTTTGCTATTTACTGAATTTTTTCGTAATATTTTTTATATTTAGGTTGCTAACATTACATAGTATTAAAATTAAACTAAATGTATTTTTAAAGGTCCTGTGAAGTGCTTTTTAATGGCATTTCCTGTATTATACATAAATTGTCACAGCTCTGCCAGTAAGAGTGATTGAGATCAAGCAAATCAAATGAAAAGCAAATAAAAAGCATCTTGAAGGGGGCGGGGCATGACAGATACTAGAAAGCATTTGATTGGTCAAGAATTATGAGAAATGTATGAGGTGATGTGGAAAAAATTGTTGATCCAATTAAGCGGAAGTGACAACTGGAAGCTTTGGGTGTTCATATCAGTTTTATATCTTCTTAATACAAATTTTGACACTTTTTGAAACGCACAAGATTATTGATATTCCAATAGACTGAAACTAACATGTACATTTTTTTATTGTAATTTCACTGGACATTTAACAATTTTTGGATTCTGTCTGCTGTTTTTCTTCTAGGTTCTCAGCACCTCTCTGTGGGGCGGCATGTTGTTACCACTGGGTGAAAAGGCCTCCAGCATTGCTGACAGGTTAGTAAACATGTTCTAACACAGCTGAAAACCATCCACAGACACTAAAGGTAATGCTGTTTTTGCTTTTAAATGTGTTTACAGGTTTTATTTGGGTGGTCCTACCAGTGTGAGGGGCTTTAGCATGTACAGCATCGGCCCTCAGAGTGAAGGTGAATGACTCTGACTCTCAGCACTGAAGTTCAGCATCTCGGTGTCACTGACTAAACTGTGTGTTTGTTGACAGGAGATTACCTCGGCGGAGAGGCCTATTGGGCTGGGGGAGTTCACCTGTACACGCCTCTTCCATTCAGGCCTGGGCGAGGAGGATTCGGAGATCTTTTCAGAACACATTTCTTCCTCAATGCCGGAAACCTGTGTAACCTCAACTACGGTGAGTCAAATCAAAATCCCTTTAGGCAATTAATTTCACTCAGCGGCCATCTTTGAAACGCCTCTCGGGCTGTATGTTTGGGCATTCTGCTTGAATGGGAAAACATAAAATTCTCTGAAACTACTTGCCAAGCTTACAATTACATTTCATACGAATTAGCAATAAAATCAAACAACAACTTTCTATTTAGTTTAATTTCTAAATGTTCGTATCATAAAATCTGCAGAAACTCACGTCTGGTCCGAGCCCATTCCTCGAAGAATTGTCATTCAACAGCGATTGCTGATTGGCTCCTGTATTAGAAAGTGGGCTTTATTTGCCATAAAGCGATTGCTGATTGGCTACTGTACTAGAAGGCGGGGCTTCATTCGACATATTCACAGCAAAGAGCATAGAATCACCAAGAGGCGATTTGGGAAACAGCCACTAGATGTCGCAGCCGCTATTTTGGAATGAAAATTCCAATAGAACAACAGCATATTATAAGTCTGTAAAATAAACTGCTAAAAGTGCTGATGATTGTGATAGTAAGTTTTGTATCTCAGCTTTAATGCGCTTTTTAAATAAATAAATAAAAAACAAAGCAGCTGCTTGCCATCGCAACAGCAATAGACAGCCGATCACTTTCATTCCAAAATATCCCACTACAGTTTCACTGGAAATTTTCCACATAAATTCAATTAGGTAATGTCTTAGGTGAATAAGTAAACAGTTGAGTGATATATCAGATGTTCTCATTATGCTGAATCTAAAAAAATCTGATGCATTTATTTGTGATATTGATGGTAACTTGTTTGTTTTTATTTATTTTTTTGCTGAACTTTAGTTTAAAACTTGAACTTTAGATAGACTATTAGTTCTTCATGTAATAAAAACTGAAACTGTAAACTCTAAATGGTGGCTTAACAGAAACAACTGTCAAAACTTTAAATACTACTGTTTTTATTTATCAGCATAGAGCGCCAAACTCCGTCAAATCACAACAATAAATCATTATAATTAAGCAAAATATTTTATTTGAATGTGCAGTTAAATAAAATATCTTAATAATAACATTTAAAATGCAGTATTACGATTGTTTATATACTGTTAAATTGCTTCCTAACTATTTAATGTTTTTCAATTTTCATAATTGTGAGTTTGTCTTGTTACTTATTACAAAGTTATTACTTAGACATTTTGACTTAAAGGCGCAGTAGGTGATCTGCTTAAATGCTAACCAGTTAGCATATTATCTTTAAAATACAATCCCTCACCTGCTGTCCATAGCCACATCTCCTGAAATCACGAAAATATGACAGAAGCTGCCTCCGAACTGCCTACTACATAGTAGTTACTGAATTTGAATTTGAACAAACTACTCGATCGTTAGAAAAGCATGTTCAATACAGTATGAATGTGAGCAGTATGAATGGAACTCGGACGTATTACATTTGCCATTTTGTCATGACCACGTGACCTACTCACATCAGTTGCGTCGCTTAACTCCCATTCATGAATTCTTTTGAGGGGTATCATTGGATTATGTAGCGTCCGTCTGATACACACTTCAGAATCTCAGTAAGCAGTACAGAACAGTAAGTAGTAAGTCATCCGGGTACTTCTTGCATACTGATTTTCTAATTCTATGAATTCGGACATTCTACTCGGCTTGCATACTGATTTTAGCGTACTATATAGTTTGGAAATATGCGCTTTCTGATACAGCCAGAGACCCACTATATCATGTCATTCACTGGTTTGAAAACTGCTGAAATAAAGATATTGTGACAACATGTTTGCTAGATGCATATTTTCATCCTTTTATTTATGAAACATGCTTTTGTTTTTACCTGTTGTTTTTTCAATGGTCCACTAGGGGAAGGGCCGCGGGCTCACCTCAGCAAACTGGCCGAGTGCATCCGCTGGTCGTATGGAGCAGGTATTGTGCTGCGTCTGGGGAACATCGCTCGACTGGAGCTGAACTACTGCATTCCTATGGGCGTCCAGAGTGGAGACAGGTACACGCACTCACAAATACACATTTTTAAAGTCCCCCTAAAAGCTAAAGCAGTCTGTTCGGTTTATTCAGGTTATCTAATGCAGTGTTTCCCAACCCTGTTCCTGGAGGCACACCAACAGTACATATTTTGTATGTCTCCCTTATCTGACCCAGGCTTTGGAGTCTCTAATGTTCTGCTGAGTTGATTCAGGCTAGTTTGATTAGGTAGAGGATGAAGCTGTGTACTGTTGGTGTGCCTTTAGGAACAGGGTTGGGACACACTGATCTAATGCAAGTTTGCTACAAAACTAAATAGGAATTTACTTACAGTTTCTCGCTTCCACCAGTAAGAATATATATTTTTTATAACATCACTCTGCACCAGATTGTCGACAGTTTTTTTTTTTTTTTTTTTTGACCACTCAAATGCTGATGTGTTTTGTTTTTTCTGTCTCAGGATATGTGACGGAGTGCAGTTTGGGGCCGGAATCCGCTTCCTGTGATTTTTCGACTATCGTGTCACTTTCTAACCTGTGATTAAAGGATGTTCATACAAATTCCATTTCCAATGCAAAGTAATGCAGTAAATGTTGACTGATTTTTCAGTGTTGACAAACATGCTAAAAAAAGAAAACGGTATAAAACCAACAATGTTTGTTAGGATCTGTCACCCTTTTTAAAATTCATTGGCACTTGAGTGAGGAATATATATTGGACATCAGTGCTCTTATTGTCATATTTATTTGTCAATAAACAATGTCTCTAGCCTCAATTGTGTTTTCATATATTTAAAGAAAAATAATCTGTAAGTATATACAAACTCACACGTATTTGAATATCTGATTTATATAGTAGTATACGCATATATGCTGTATATATATGTGTGTTGTTTTTGTAACTGCAAAAAATGGTTTTATTTAATTATAATAAAATTATAAGTTTAAATTATTTGAACATAATTATTAAAATACATTTCAAAAGGGCAGAAAATTTAACAAAAATCACAAATTTAAAACAAATGTATTATATAATTTTTTTTTTTACTGTTCAGTTTTATCCACTGTTTAATTAATCTTTTCGTGGTGAGTATGAGACTCATTTACACACACACACACACACACACACACACACACACACACACACACACACACACACACACAGTCACCGGCCAATTTATTAGGTACATCTGTCCAGCTGTTCATTAACGCAAATTTCTAATTAGCCAATCACAAGGCAGCAACTCAGTGCATGTAAACATCTCAGACTGCTTTCTTGAACATGACAATGTGTTCACTGTTCTCAAATGGCCTCCACAGTCAACAGGTCTCAATCCAATAGAGCACCTTTGGGATGTGGTGGAACAGGAGATTCGCATCATGGATGTGCAGCCGACAAATCTGCAGCAACTGTGTGATGCTATCATATCAAAATGGAGCAAAATCTCCAGTACCTTGTTAAATCTATGCCATGAAGGATTAATGCAGTTCTGAAAGCAAAAAGGGGACCAACCCGGTACTAGTAAGGTGTACCTAATAAAGTGGCCGGTGTGACAACATTCTAAAATAAAAGGTAGGTTCTCTTGTATAAAAAACGCACACATAAAATTTTGTTTTAACAACCAGCACTTTTTTTTATTCACACAAACACCACATAAATCCATTGTCATTCACTGTTTTCTATACTCAAGCAAAACATTGTTCAAAGCACTGTCGAGACTTCAGGTCTCATATCAATAATCATACATACAGATACTAAAATACCCACATATACAAGTCTGGTTAAAAAAAATTATTAAACACTCCCTATCTCACACATCATATGAAATGTTTTCATTACAGCTGTACACGAAATGTGTCTCATTGAAAAAAGTGAAGTCAAACATCATGAAAATAAACAGCAGTTCATCTGCCGCTGCTCTAGATTTGAGTTAAAACATTCATCGTAATCCTAAAAATATTATTTAAAAAAATTAAGAGAATAGCAGATCTGATGTATAACATCAAGTCACGTGAGACAATCTAAGATTATATCTCTCACTTTGGATCACACAGAGAAAACAGCATCTGAAGAGTGTCATGTTGAGTCCAGCAGGGCAGAACTGATATGTATGTATCGAGTTAAAGGGTTTGTTCACCAAAACAATTAATTCTGTCATTTACTCACTCATTTATTTTGTTATTGCTTCACATTATTTTTAGGTGACCTAAGGATGAGACACACAAGCTAAAAACTGTTTTTTTCAGGCATCTGAGACTTTTTAGGTGTTTTGTTTTTATCTATTATAAAAGAAAAGATCAAGAATACACTTTTAAGTATTTCTCTGTCACACTAGATCAATGTGTGTCTGCAGATTTCAATTGCGATTTATATTTTGAAAAGGCTTTTTTCCCCAAATGAGTTGTATTCTCCTGCACTGAGCCATAAATCTTCACTACAGCAGCTCTGACGTACACCAAACTATTCATATAACTCATATTATTCACCGTACCCATAGGAATGTGCTTATATCTATTCCGATATGTATGGTAATTAACAAGTAATAGTGGTTGATTTTCACCTGCAGTGTATTGGCTTAAGTCGTCCCGCAGTAAATACTATGTAGTATGAACCTGAATTCCTGATGCTGGAGATCCACAGCTGATAAGAAGTCCACATTTGCAGTATGGCAGAAATATTGTGTGCTGCTCAGCGGAGAGCCAGTGAGGAGGCCAAACATATGAAGTACAGTGTGAGAGATAAAGTTATCCCGCAAGCTCCACCACAATCCTCCGCATTTTCCTGCAACAAAACACAATACAACACAATTATACCGCTGATTTGAGCTGAATAACTAAGCAGAAACAAAAGCATTATGAATGCAATTTTATGACACTAAAATTTAAGATATTGAGGTAAAAGTTTCATGATGTCATTTCTTAGTATAACAGGAGCAACACTGAGTTATTGTTTTATTAAAATAACGTTCAAATTATTTAAGTAAAAATAAATAACATTAGTTTAGAAAACAAATCACTAGATAGCCCTAAAAATACTGTATAAAAACATTTTTAACCTATTCACCTTTACATTTAAATACTCCTGCTATACCTCAGTGTAAGTTTTGTAATGTCATCATTTTTCACAACACATCGCTTTAGAGTGTCCATGGCAAAGTTTGACACACTGCAGTCGATGATTTATCTGTATATATTGTATTTTTTGTTTTTTCTGCAATTATTGAAAAACATCCTAATTATATTGTGAGAACATGTATTGCTCCATTTAATCATCTAAATATTGTTCATATTATTTGATCTATAATGAATGACGGGCACCACTATGTTAGTCTATAAATTAGAACCAAGGATTTACCACATGCTATTTTATCTACTTCTCCCAACTTACACGAAAGCAAGTGGCTGTTTAGCTGGAAAAAGAATAAAATAATAAGCGTTCTAGTAAGCCCAAGAGTGGTTCTCTGATGTGAACAAAGCACATCGTTTAATTATTTTGGTGTAACGTACAGTCCGGAGATAAAATTACATATTGATTTTATAAAAGGGGCCTGGGTTCCTCTCTGCGTGGGTTTATGACCCCTGGCTCCAACAAGACTGCGGCGAAAATCTCTGGGTGACAACCTCATTACTCTAGCAAATGTTGCAGACAGTCCCAGCTCTCTCTTTAAAGGAATGTGGCAGATAAGATAAAAAAGAGAGGAAAAACCCATTCTTTGCCTCAACCTTCTGCCCACACACACAGGCATTCCTCAATATTAAACAAAGACATTTACAGTAGAACCCAAATTTCTTTCTTTTAAGTACACCTAACTTTTGTCATTTGTAGATTCCCTCATATAACCTGTACGCCTTGTACTTTTAACCCTTTTAAAGCATCAATAAAGTAAGAACGTGTGAATCATGTTGATGTATTTCTTAAAACTGCATGATAATAACTTGTACGACGTGCATTCTTTAATGCCCTGAGTTAAAGACCATCCGTAGGCTGCGGGAGGACCCTAAGTATGCATATGAGCAGCCCAGAGACTGAAGTTTCACGCTCAAACTTTACCCTGAAAGTATTGGTTAGTCAGTAGAAAATGGCTGTGACTTGCCACCACAGTTAAAACTCATCTATGCACACAGATCTGGGCAGAAAGATCTCTGAAAGAACCTCTCCAGAAGTGCCCCCCTTGAGGGGGCAGACTGCATTTCTGTACCCGCGTGGCTTGTCTGAGTCCACGTTTTTCTTGTTTTTCAGCAAAGTAAACTCAGTTTAAAGTTTGTACCTCGCGTATCATCTGATCTACATCGCAAGCTCAACGCATCAGAGAAACTCGCAAAAGAGAGAAAAACCCACTAAATCCGAAAGGGGTTTGGCTGCAGACCTGGTGCAGTGCAATCTGGGCTGCATCCAATGCTTTTTAATGGGCTCACCTAACCACACCCCTAACCCTACCCGTCACAGTGACGTCCCTAGCTCCTTTTGAGTGCATTGTGTCTGACATTGCATTGCTGAGTGATGCAGTCTCAGCTTGCATCATAAAGGCTGCATCCAGATACTGTTGCTAAATCCAGGTATTTAGTCATGCGTTAAGCTGTGTGCGCCTGATCAAAATGGTGTTTTTTTTTATAATCTTGGTGGTCCTTAATAGTTGTGTGGAACTGAGGTAGATTTTGCCATTCTTTTATCTAAAGTCTTTATTTTCTCGCTTTCTTTTCTATGTTTGTTGTTATGTTATGTATGTTTGTTGTTATATGTTAGACTAGTCAATAAATATAAATTTAATCACGTTGAATTGTTTTTGCTTGCCTCACAGAAAAAGTCCTTTAAATGCTGGAGCCTTCAATTTGCCACAAAGCTTTACTAAAATAAGTTTACCAAAACTTCTAAACTAATCATCTACTTAACAAGCAGTTATAATTCCCTTTCTAAATAAATAAATAACTACGAGCACGACCAGCGGGCTAAGTCATTGGTATATTTATTTAGTCTAAATTAACTGTAAGTTAATAATTAATAATAACTCGTCATTATTGATCATTAATATCCATAAACTGAGCTAATTTCGCTACATTGGTAACACTTTGGTTAACAATCCATTAACTAACACACCTAGCTTGATAAACTACTAACTGGCTTGCATGGTTCAGGATCTGTAAAGCTACGCATCGATGAATTTGCTCTTCAGTGTTTGGATTTTCAGTAATGATTTTAAATCACACTGAACTGAGCTAAACTGATCTGAACTCAAATACTAAAAACTGAACTACCATGATCCAGTTACTATGACCATTTATGTGAAGCTGCTCTGACACAATCTACATTGTAAAAGCGCTATACAATTAAAGCTGAACTGAATGAATTGAATTAATTAGCTTCTTATTAATAGTTAATAAGGCAGAAGAGGGGGTTTAAGTTTTGGGCAGAATTAGGGATGCAGAATCATACTTTATAACTTCTATTGATTATTAACATCTTAATAATAGAAAGGTAATAAGCCAGTAGTTAATAACATGAATTGTGACCTAAACTAAGCTTGTATTTTATGAACCACAAATGTTTTGCTAGTTTTTTTGTGCATTTAAATGTCCAAAACCTAAAATAAATGTTGTTTATTAGAAATCGCTGTATCCATCTTGAAAGAGCAGATTTGAATTTAGCAGCTGATCATGTGATGCACTCAACCTTTTAATTGCACAATGCCTTAAAGGGTTTAAAAATGTAATAATTAACATATTAAAAAATAATAAAATAAATTGCTTAAAATAATTGCAAAAATTATTGTTCGATTTTAATACTACAACGTTTTGATGTACATATTTGTTAGCTTACGTGAGCATGGTATGAATGACAGGACTCTGGCCGTCTGCGGATCTTCTGAGATTTCATCCTGTTGCACTTCACCGTGGCGTTATGTACAGAGGAGTTAAGAAAACTGCACTTTCACACAAAAGTGTAACTGAACTCACAGTTGAAGGCAAATGTAGTGATCATCAAAGGATATATTTGACCTCTTTGGGCATGAGCGTGATTGGAGCATACTGTCGAGAGCAGTCACAGTCCGCCTGAACCACCAGCATCACCAGATTACTGTTAGGAATCTGCTGGAGGACAAACATCCTGAAAAAGACAGAGAACATCACTGTTAACGAGTTTTGTAAATTACACAGTATTTACCTGTAATATTTATTGTTAGTATTTATTGTATTATAGTATAAATTAATAGTCAAGTCACACTTTATTTTGATGGTTCGTTTGTTAAACTTAAGGTTCATTGAATCTACATGCCAACTAATTCTCATTAAATTATAAGTAGACTGTTAGGCTGGGGTTGGGGTTAGTGTCAGTTGACATGTACTTATTAAGTTTCTTATAGTCAGTTAAATGTCTGTTGAATGAGCAGTATCAACAGATATTAAGCAGGCAGTCTACTAACACTCAAATCGACCAAAATAAAGTGTTACCAACAGTAATGAAGTATGTTACTGTATTTTAAAGTTGCATTATAAAAATTACTGTGTATTTAAAGTAATGATATACATAAAATTCTGTAAATACATATACGGCAAGATAAATGGTGCTGCTAATGTAAATACAGCATTTTTGCTGTAACTGATTTACAGTAAATTACTGGTAAACTTCTGAAAACTGTTAACAGTTACTAAATGTCTTTTAAAAACATAATTACTTGCTGAACGCAAACTTTGCAGTAAACATAAAACCAATTGCTCTGCCATGAGCATTCTATCAACTATTTATGAGAAAAGAACTTCAAAAATTTGAGAAATTATAAGGAGAGTAAAGTAGAGTAGAGTAAAGTCTGTCACGGTTTAAAGGAACACTCCACTTTTTTAGCCAATATTCTGATTTGGGAGAAACACTTTTAGCTTAGCTTAGCATAAACCATTAAATCGGATTGAACCATTAGCATTTTGTTTAAAAACGTTTTTAAAAAAGGGTTTAGATAATTGTTCCTCTTTAAAGCGCGACTCATCTGTAGTTGCATACATCGCTGTAACCTAGTTACCTAGCTAGGGATTATTTTCAGGTGTTGCATAATATAATTTCTCCTTCTGCAGCCATGCTAATGCAGCAAAGTTCCTAGATTATTATGCAAGAACGAGAGTATGCTTAGACATATTGATCTAGAAAAACGTTCTCCATAGGTCTTAGTACACAATGTAACTACAGAAGTGTCAAGTTTAATATAGCAAAATTATTATTATTTTTTAAACTATTTTTAAATGAGATGCTAATGGTCTAATCCGATTCAATGATTTATGCTAAGCTAAAAGAAAAGTGCTCTCACTAGATCCGGAGATTGGCTGAATGGATTCAAAAATGGTAAAACCCAACTCTAGAGAAGCTGGAAAATAAGACTATTTGCAAAAAAAGAGTGTCCCTTAAATATACAATTTAAAAAGCACCGAGGTGATTATGCCTTTCTATAGAGTTTATATAAATGGTCTCAACCTCAATTCCTGGAGTGTCACAGCTCTGCACAGTTTTACAGGACTTACTTCTGACAGCGGCCACATTTGATGATGCTGTTTGTCTCTCGTATGGACTTGTCGTACATGAAACCTGGATACTCAGTGTTGCACGGCTGCATCAGCTCCACCTTTTTCTGCTTGTGAGCTGGGGAAGACGAGATTATTATTATAACTCATTAATAACTGTGTAGACCAGAACCCTTCTGCAGCCATGCTAATGCAGCAAAGTTCCAAGATTATTAGCCTGGGGTTGTGAATATTTAATGTAGAAAATATAATATTGCATAATTTGTCTTTATGTTTATATTTAAGTATTCACTTTTATGCAGATTATTTATTTTTGGCCTATAGTATTATTACAAAATTTCATAAATATTTTATTATTATTATTATTAATATTATTATTATTATTATTATTATTATTATTATTATTATTATTATTATTATTATTATTATTATTAAATAGTCCATTTATAACATAAAAATTGTTTATAAACATAAATAGAGTGTATAAAATGCTTAGAAATTATAATGATGATTCGGGAGCTTTTGATGGAAAAGAAATAAATAAAGAGTAAGGAGATCAAAACTATATAAATTTTTTTTATTACAATTTAAATATAATAATAACAATTGAGCATTATAAGGAGCTATGTAAAATACATCCATCACATTTCTTCCAATAAACCAGGATCTATAAAACATTTAAATTACAGTAATATTTACTGTTATCTAGAACACCTTAGAAGTCTACGTCTACACAAAAGGAACTACAAAGGACTAAAGATCTCATGATCCAGGAATCCAAAACTGGCTATCAAACGCACAAACTAGATGCGGGACATGTTGCTGTACACACAGCAGGGCTTATGGATACTTACTTGTATGAAACCCAGCTTTAGCTACAAGCCATCAATGAGAAACAATCACAGCATAAACAACAATGGAAATGGAGAATGAAGAGATGAGACACATGACATACGATGACACATTAAACAGATGATCGAGTAAAGTTTGTTGACAAAGTCACATGAATTAGCATGCTTAACATGATGCTAGCATGTTTCTAGAATAAATGTACTTGTTGTTAGCAAGAACTAGAAATGAGCTTCCACAATATTCTAACATGAATTATCATATGGCAAGCATTCTAGCATACAAACTAACCAGTGTGTTTCTCACATGAATTAATAAATTGCTAGCATATTTCTAACAAATTACCTTCCATTGTTTACATTTTATGTTGTAAGCAAGAAGCATGTTGCTGTCATATAATTTAGCAAGTTGCTACCATATTTATGTTGCTAGAATGTTTCTAGTATGAATTAGCACATTGATAGCATGTTGTTTGCAAGAATAAGCATGTTCCCAACATGTTTCTAACAAATTAGCATGTTGCTAGCATATCTGTTACACAAAAGTCCTTTTTAGGAAAAAATCAGATCAGTTTGAAGGGCTGACATGTCTCAGAAGTATTGAAAGAAATAGCTTAACTATGATTTCAGGAAGCTAGCTTTGTCAGGTCAACATAATAATAACACAAGTATTACGCAGATGAAGATGACAGTATTTGAAGTGTCCACTCCACTGATAATTAACAGTATTATCACTAAAAGTTTAACTTACCATCCACCACATAGTCATTATGCCAAAGTCCACAGATGTTGAACTCCAACATAAACCTGAAAGTTTAGATTGAAGACTGTAAATACAAATTACATTATATCTAAATTGAACGTAAAATAAATGAATGCTAAACAGCACTTACATCACAAAATGTGAGAACCACCACTTTATTAAGGCCAGTAGAGCGTAGAAAGGCTGTGAGATGAACAGAGATGGATTTTCAACAGTATTAACACAATAAACACTGCATTATAAAGACGTTTCTCTGTCATAGATAGTCATTTTTACATACGCTGAGCAGAGGTCGAGCTCCACTGCTGTGATGATGGCCAGTCTTGCACATGGCCTGGTAGTCATACAGCGTCACCCTGGAAAACATTTTAGAAACGCATTCACATTCTGTCCATTTAATATTATGATATTAGTTATTTTAATATTAGGATTATATGATGACCAGATTCTTTTTAGAATAAAAAGAATAGTCCAGTGTGGATGCACCACTTACACTATTTATATTACAAAATGGCGTAGAATAGTGCATAAGTATGCGATTTGGGACGCACCTACAGTTCTTGTTTTTGATTGGTTGAGCAATGTTCAAGGCTGTTATATAGTACTACATAAACACATACTGTACCTGTGGCTTCATAACATCATTATTATTGCAGACACCATCTGTGTGTTATATCTATTCAGGCTCGTAGCCAGAATATTGAAAGAGGTGGCTCTTTTTTCTCAAAGCCTGTTTTCCCTGACTGGTACAGTACGGTACAGGTCAGTACAGGTCACCTTTTTTTTAAGGCTTGCGTTTTTAGTGCCAAAGAAGTACCTATAATGCCCTTTTGGTGGGTGTGGTGTACGACAGAAAGTTATAGTTGATGTCCCCCAACCCACACAAGTATATACGTGTATAAAGCATCTGTTTTGTGTGAAGTGCTTCTCATATTATATGTAAATGACCCGTACAGCTTTACTTTGACATTTACTCAAGCAAGAATGGGGTCGACTGAAACTTTCTGTCCACTGGTACCCTTTTGGCAGTGGAAACGCAAGCTTGATAAAGGTGACCTGTACTGACTGGTACCATACTGTACCACTCAGTGGAAACGGGCCATTTGACAGTGGAAAAAAGCCATAAAAGGAGTTTAAGCAATTATTCATCTCATTTTCTATTAAATTATGAGATTTAAATACTGCATTTTAGTGACATTTTAAGCATTATTCCTTGTTGGATGAGCTTGTCTGATGGTCATCATAAGCACACTTTTTGATGCAACAAAAATATGTCCTATAACTTTGTCAAAGCGCCTACTTTACTATTTTACCACAAAGTTTTCAATTACAAATGTGCATTTAAACTGTAAGTTATTACAGTTTTATAAATAATTTTAAAAGATTAGAATTTAAATAACAAAAATGATCAAATAAAATGAAGTATTTTTAAAATACAAATTTATTATCTTCGATTCAAAAAAACAGAATTAAGAATCTGTTAGAACTTGTTTTAAATTTAAAAAACTGTTGCCTTTGTCAAATAATAGTCTGGCCAGCTCAGAATTTGTCCATTTGAATAATTAAACATTTAATTTGTCTTAAAGCCTTCTTCTATCAGTTAATTTTACAATTTATGAAGGCATACTGTCAAAATAAGACAAATGAGCTCATACTGTATATAGGAACAAATTTAGCACTTTTTTGCAAATTTTTTTCAAATTTTGGGAGTGAGTCTTTTGAAAACCCGAACCCCCTCTGGCTATGGCTAATTGCGTGTCTTATCTATTTGTTCAATATATATTTAATGAAGTATGCAAAGTATGCGAAGTATGCTTTAGACAAAAATGGCTAACACATTGTTCAAATTAAACACTGTTTGTTGATGTGGAAAAAAATCATGTTAATGTAAACTTGACATTAACTAAGATTACAAAATGCTTAAGTATTTTTTCATGTTAACTTATTTTACTGGATAAAACAGGGAAAGCTATTATAGACCATGCAGACCCTCAGAGTAAAGAAATCTTTAAATATCATTTGATCATTTCCAATTTGATCATTTTATTCTATTTCCAATCAAACTGATATATTTATATATAATATATAAAAATTAAAATGACTGTTTTATTTTTATTTATTTTTAAAACTAAATTTGCTATAATTACTAGTTTCAAATCATTGTCATATTTCAGAAATTGTCGTTTGCCGCTCAAGTAAACGAAAACAAAGTATAATTACATACTGAGCTTTTGTTTTGTTTCCAATATTATTTGATGGGCTGACATTTACTGGTTTTTATTGATTAGTTATTAGTTCATTTATCAGTATTTTTGTTACAGTATAAACACTGCTACTCTCACTTTTAATGACGAACATATGCATCATTATATTTACCTTTTGTACAAGCCAGATTTTAGTAACTGGGCCATGACAGATCCGTCAATTTCACCAAAGAATCTGCCAACCTGTGTTAAAGGAGAGATCACATATATTACTAACACACAGACGGAACCATAAAATGAGGGAATATTCAGGTTTAAATATACTGTATGACACAGAATGAAATCATTTCTGAAACCCCGGATGAATAAACACACACGCACACACACAGTCTGATGTGCAGTGTTCCAGATGTGCAAACAGATGCCTGAAACTGCCCTGTCTGCCACGCAGCAATCTGGGATTAGACTCTATAAGCATTAATCTCCCGTTTACTGCTCACATCACTATAGTGCATGTGCTGCTACAAACATCTGCTGTTATGCCATGAAACCATTGTCATCATATAGAGATTGATATGCAGCAAAAAACTCCTCATATACGTTGTTTTAAAAGGGACAAAACAGTGTTACTTTAATAACTATAGGTCAGCAATAATAATGACTAAAGTAATCACGATAATTTCATCTGTTTTATCCAATTTAAAACAATACACAGAGCTCATCTGTCAAAGGCCAAACTTTCTAAAATGTATCTCAATGTTTCGGATATGTGCGATAAATGTAAACTTTTACCATGTAACCTTAGTCATATGTTTGTATTTTATCCCAAGTTGCGAAATTATTGGAGTACTTTTTTTTAAATTGTTTCTGATATTCTGGGGGTCAAGTTAGCTGTTTGCCCTTTATTTGTGATCTTTGGTGTTCCCTCTCTGTGTCAACCCTTAAACCGGAGACACGCTGACATTGTGGCTTTTGCATATTCATGTAATACACTTGTTATCAAATAAAAACAAGACACTATTCAGTGGCAAGTTTTGTAAAACAGTCTTTGATTGCCCTCATTCTCTTGACAACGTCAGAAAATAAGTCACGTCAGTAATAACGTTTTTTTTTTTTTCTTTCCTTTGTTCAATTACTTTTCCCACAGACTATTCACAAACAAGACATCAATCCAACGTACATGTATGCTCTTTAAAAAGATATAAGCTGAAGTTGACAGTATGCCAACCAACTATATTGGATCCATCAATAATGTTGCACCACAAGTGTGAGTATTGTTTATTTTACATGGTAAAATATGCGATTTGTAATATTTAAGCATTTCTCTGTCAAACACAAATGATGACTCCCCCCTTGCCTATTTGTAGCTAAGTGTCGGATATGGATGGCTGAGCAGAGGTGTACTCACTTAGAGCTTGACTATCAATTTTTAGTGATCAATTGTTTAAGGTGCTTGTTTTGGACTGTGGGGGGAAACCGGAAGACCTGGGGAAAACCCACGCGAGCACAGGGAGAACGAGCAAAACTCTGCATTCTTACTGTGAGGCAACAGTGCTGATCACTGGCCACCGTGTCACTCGTTTGAAAGGAGGGAAAGTAGGGTTGGGTGGGGAAGATTCTTCAAGACGAAGATATCGAGATAAGAAAACTCTGGTTATTTATAGTGAGTTAGGAATCAACTGATTGGATAATTGGTCATGAGCTAATGCTGGAACAGCTGTGAACAATCATAAGCGCGTGATTCTCTTAAAATTTGTATATAAATACATTTTTACATTTTTAATTATGTAAAACTGTTTAGCCAATCAAAGCAGTGGATGTGAGTCAACAAACCTATTTAAAGGTCCCATAAAATGCATTGATGCAATGTTAAATTGTTTTCTAATATATAAATAAAAGCTAAAATGCTTAGTTAAGTGTGAAAAAATATCCAGAAACACTTTTACAGGTCAATTTCCAACGCAATTGACCCTAATATGGTTGGTTTTGACCATATTTAAAAAGGATTATTATTGTATCAATAGAATATTAATAAGCTCAGCTCTGATGCTCCAATTTTGTGCTTTTAGCATAAACATAAACACAGGCAGAAAATAATATCAACATCTGCATTAACACAATGCCAAAATCTGCATTAAACATTTATAATCTGCAATGTACGTATGTATATAGATGTATATGGATTACAAACATTGTAGTTAAATATATACGTGTTATTTAGATATATAGTACAGTATATTCAGATTTTATCCTATGCCACTTTAAAGTGTATGTTTAACGAGGAGATTAAAACCAGACAAATAGCTTATTACTTCTATTTTTTATCTAAAATTGTGATAACAGTACAAGTTAACCTCCCAAAACAGTACAAAAAATGCAGTTCATGACCTCTTTATAACACATATGGCAACATTTCCCATCTAATCCAATTTAGCCCAGCATCCATTCTCACTCTCTCAATCACTGTCTCATTTGGGAGCCCATCTGTTTGCTCCAAGGAGGAGCTTGTTTTAGATTATGGCATCTCATGGGAGAACATCCATGACCCCGTCACCTGCCCTTCACATCTAAAGCCCGGGCAAAGAAACGTGCAGCTGGAACCGTCACATTACAGCTCATCATTGTCCATCTACTGATCATGGGAAAGCTTAAGCTCACTGTGCCCGTGTATTTCTCATAAGCCAATATTGAGACATGCTATCACAAAAAGGACAATATGCAGTTGAAGTCAGAATTATTAGCCCCCCTTTGAATTTTTTAATATTTTTTAAATATTTCCAAAATGATGTTTAAAAGAGCAAGGGAATTTTCACAGTATGTCTGATAATATTTTTTCTTCTGGAGAAAGTCTTATTTGTTTTATTTCGGCTAGAATAAAAGCTTTTAAATTTTTAAAACCCATTTTAAGGACAAATTCATTAGCCCCTTTAAGCTATTTTGTTTTCCGATTGTTTACAGGACAAACTATGATTATACAATAACTTGCCTAAATACACTAACCTGCCTAGTTAACCTTATTAACCTAGTCAAGCCTTTTAATTTCACTTTAATCTGTATAGAAGTATCTTAAAAAATAACTAGCCAAATATTGTTTACTGCCATCATGGCAAAGAAAAAATAAATGAGTTATTAGATGTGTTGAAAAAAATCTTCTCTCCGTTAAACAGAAATTGGAGGAAAAAAATAAATATGGGGCTAATAATTCAGGTGGGCCAATAATTCTGACTTCAACTGTATATGATCATTGAACTGTTCTAAAGAGTATTAAACATTCACTTATAACAGACTTTTTACCTAAATTTGTACCTAATTTACAACACATGCTTGTACATGCCCATTTGTTCCTAAGCTTGTGTTAGTGTTAGTTAATTTGGTCATTTGCATAAGACATGGCTAAGATTTCCGCTTACATCTTTTTTAAAGTCTAATAATATACTTTTGTCAAACATGTTCTTTGCACAGCTACTCCTGCTAGAAAGAGCTCTCATCAGCCAGATGTAAATCCATGTATATAAGCTGTTATGAGACATATTTTTAGTATATATAGTTAACAAGTAAAAAAAGCTGCTTTGCATTTAAGGCTAAATATTATATATAATTTATTCAGTCATTTTCCTTCATCCTTTTATTCATCAGGGGTTGCCACAGCAGGATGAACTGCCAACTTATCAAGCATATGTTTTATCCATACCTCATCTGTATGTGCTCATCATGGGATTCTACAGTGCATAGTAGTTCACAGAGTTCACTGGTCTAAGTGTAAACTGGCTCGCATCTTCCCTGCTATTGATCCAACCTGTGACAAATGTCATGCTAAACCTGCAAATCTAGTTCACATGTTTTAGACCTGTCCAGCTTTGTTTCTTTTTTGGGAGTCTGTTTTTGATTCATTTTCAGCAATTACATCTATTAATATTGATCTTTTTCCGTTAATTGGCCTGTTTGCAGTTCTTCCCCCTGACTGTGGGTTACCATTTTATTTTTCTGAATTAACAGCTTTTCTGTCATTGTTAGCTAGGCCAGAGGTCACCAAACTTGTTCCTGGGGGCCCAGTGTCCTGCAGTTTTAGCTCCAACCCTAATCAAACACACCTGAACAAGCCAATCAAGCTCTTACTAGGTATACATGAAACACTCAGGCAGGTGTGTTGAGGCAAGTTGGAGCTGAAACCTGCAGGGACACCGGCCCTCAGGACCGTGATTGGTGACCCCTGAGCTAGGCGGTGCATTTTGTTGCAGTGGAAGTCTCCTCAACCCCCATCCCATACTCAGTGGATTAAAGATGTCTAACTTTTTTTAAATAAAAAAAAAAACTAAACATAGTCTTTAAGGTTCAGTGGTCAAATTTTCTAATATTGGGTTGCCATTCTTGGAGCATGTCAAATCTCTGAGCCTTGAGGCAGTTACTGTGGAGTGAATAATCGCCAATATTGCATTTCTGTTTTGATCTGTGCCTTCCAGATGAGTATTAGTGCTGCTGATATAACACAAGCATACAACTCTTTCTTGACATAAAACCACAAGTTTGAAGAACGTGCCACCCCCCAGCCTGTTTAGTTTAACATATTTTCCCTCTTCTCTCGCTTTTAATTTTTTCTTTACTTTTATTTATTTATTATCATTGTTTATTTTACTTAATACACCATGCTGTCAACCTCAACTTCCAGTACCGACCTGTTTATATGCTCAATTTGAAAAATTAATGCACGTCATATATTGTTTATGCACATCATATACTGTGTGTCGCACAAAAAATGTGTGTCTTTTTTTTTTTACTTTTGTTTGTTAACTGTCATAAAAATCCAATAAATAAATCTTAAAAAAAACTTATGTTTTACACAGCGGATGCCCTTCCAGCTGCAACCCCAAGTACTGTGACCCATCTATACACACTCATTCACACACATACAATACGACCAATTTAGTTTATTCAATTCACCTATAGCGCATGTCTTTGGACCGTGAGGGAAACCGGATCACCTGGAGGAAACCCACACCAACACGGGGAGAACACGCAAACTCCACACAGAAATGCCAACTGGCCCAGCTGGGACTCGGACCAGCTACCTTCTTGCTATGAGGTGACAGTGCTGAGCCACCGTATCGCCCTATTATATATTATACAATTTCTAATACAAAATATTGTATAATGTACACAGTATATTGTAATGTTTTAATGTAAATATATAATACAGGCCAATTATATTCATAAAATCGAACACTAAGCATACCAGGACCGAATGTATTATTTTCTCTTTGATTCTGATCAAACGAAAAAAATAAACTACAAGTGTGAACACCATGTAAGACATGTAATGATATACTTACATCTCCTCTATCCTTTGACATCAGTATGAAGCCATTACTGTCAACAAGGTAACAGTTGAGATCCTGTGGGGAAAAAAAAACTGTTTAACTTGATCAAAATTCACTCTGGTGAACGGTTCACGTGAATGAACAGAATCAGAACAACAATTCACAGATTATGTAAAGACAACACAAAGACGCTGGACTCACAATGCTCTCGCAGCTGAGAGGACAAATGCCCTCCACATCATTGCACTGAAAGAGGATAAAAAAAGCCTTCAGTAAATGGACTTTTCATTTGATTCCTTATATACAGAAAACACCACCGCGGTGAAATGACTGAATTAGCTGGAGGCTATAGATATTGTGCAACCCAATCTCACAAGAAAGTGCTGCTATTTTATGACATAGCAGCTTTGAGTGTATGAAAATCTAACATTTTTTTTTAAAAGTCAACATTGATTGTGTGAGTAGGTTGTGTAATAAAGGAATAATGAGTGAAATCATATGATTTTGCAAATAATCTGGCATTAATAACTAAAATAGTTAAATATTTAAAAATAAATTCATATAAATTTAAATAAAACAGTTAATAGTGAATTTCTTATTTTGGTTTCTATTGTGACATAAGGTAAAATAGGGTACAAATAAAGGGCTATTATAAAATCTTAAGTTATTTTGTCAACAAATGGTGGGTTAAAAAGCCAGAAAACATTGATCATCTTCAGGATGTTAAACTAGATTTTATACACAGTTTCTAAATCATTACATCATGATATTAATAATGATAGTCATTCTTAAATGTATAGTTAATTAAAAATATATTTAAAGGGCATCAATCAATCAATCAATCAATCCATCCATCCATCCATCCATCCATCCATCCATCCATCCATCCATCCATCCATCCATCCATCCATCCATCCATCCATCCATCCATCCATCCATCCATCCATCTATCTATCTATCTATCTATCTATCTATCTATCTATCTATCTATCTATCTATCTATCTATCTATCTATCTATCTATCTATCTATCTATCTATCCATCCATCCATTCATCCATACATCTATCCATCCATCCATCCATCCATCCATCCATCCATCCATCCATCCATCCATCCATCCATCCATCCATCCATCTATCTATCTATCTATCTATCTATCTATCTATCTATCTATCTATCTATCTATCTATCTATCTATCTATCTATCTATCTATCCATCCATCCATCCATCCATTCATCCATACATCTATCCTTCCATCCATCCATCCATCCATCCATCCATCCATCCATCCATCCATCCATCCATCCATCCATCCATCCATCCATCTATCTATCTATCTATCTATCTATCTATCTATCTATCTATCTATCTATCTATCTATCTATCTATCTATCTATCTATCTATCTATCTATCTCCATCCATCCATCTACACAAATACTAAATTATACTAAATAAATATTCTAATAACATAAAAATCACATTTTATGTGAAATATAAACATGACGTGTTTAACTAGAGACTCGAAATATATTTATAATATCAATTGTTTTTTACACAAATGAGTTCATAAGACATGAAGAAAAACATGTACATAATGTATCCAACAATGTTACAAAACCCCAGATTGTGCCATATCTGTGGAATGTGCCTTAATAATGCAATTTGGTTTCTTAATACATTTAAAAATCAGTGATAACAACAATAAAGTACTTACATCTGTGTCGTTTGGCTGACAGGACAAAATAAGTAGAAGAGAAAAAAAAAACATTTAGATATTAGTTTGCATATTTCAACAGATTACAAAGAATAAAATTCCTTAGAAAATCCTCAGAATCCTAAGAAAATCCTCAGAATAGACTATAAGTCATGCGGTGGCTCACATCGAATAAAAATTGATTACCAACTAGCAACTAAACAGCTCCATTTAGAAAGGGCCATTGATAAACATCATTAATGTAAGACCTTCGGGACAAAACCACTAGACTGATGGCATCTGCAGTCTGCATCTACATTTATTATGACGATTGACACATGTTCAATGTGAATATTTTTGAGGTCAAACTCACTTGTTTGGCAATAGACATGAATATTCTCTCCAGCACGTCTAGAGACGCCTGCATTCCAATAGCTGAAAATGAAAAAAAAAAGAGAAAAAATAAAAAAATCGTAAAATGTTCATAAAGAACAATGCATATTTAATATAATCACATATATAATATAGTAATTAGCGCTTGGCAAATATTAAACGTGATTCATCTTAAATGCTGATTAATTAAAAAAAAGTTGGGTGTGCATCAAGGGTGTAGATCAGGGATGTCAAACTCAATTCCTGGAGGGCCGCAGCCCTGTACAGTTTAGTTCCAACCCTGCTCCAACACACTTACCTGTAGGTTTCAAACAAGCCTGAAGGGATCAATTAGTTTGATCAGGTGTGTTTAATTAGGGTTGGAACTAAACTGTGCAAGCTGCAGCCCTCCAAGAATTGAGTCTGACATCCCTGGTGTAGATTAAAGGAGTGTCCAATAAAAAGGTAGTTTAATGAAGAATTACAAGAAAATTTTAAAAATGGTTGAGATTTGTTTGATAAAATTGGGACAATTTGAAAATTTTCTGTGTTTTTCTTAAGCATGTGTTTGAGAAAAATGCTCAAATTTGTTTAACTCTATAAAAGGTCTTGCATAAATTTTTCAAAATATTAATCTAACTAAATGAATCAATTTTAATAGATTTTTGGTATTTTTTAAAATATAAGGATAATTACAATATCCAATCACTAAAGATAGAATGTATATTTTTATCAATTCAAAAAATTTAGTACTACTGGTCAAAGGTTTGGGGTCAGTGGGATTTTTAAATGTTTTAAAATAAGCATCTCCTGCTCACCAAGGCTGTATTTATTTCACCAGACATAAATACAGTACAAATTGTAAAATTGTGAAATGTTTTTGCACGATAAAATAAGTGTTTATCATTTAATTTATTCAATTATTCCAGTAATTTTAAAGATGAATTTTCTGCTTCATTACTCCAGTCTTCAGAGTCACATGATCCTTCAGAAATCACTCTAATATTAATTATTATTATTATTATTATTATTATTATTATTATTATTATTATTATTTATATTAATGGTAATAGTAATAAAAGCAATAACGACTGGAGTAATAATTTCATTTCAAACTATAAGAAAACAGTTTTTTAATTAATAAATATTTAACAATTTAACATTTTTTTTACATTTAATAAATGCCACCTTGATGAAGAGAATAATTTTCTTTAAAAAAAAAACATGAAAAAAACCTGACCCCAAATTTTCAATTGAGCACCTGGAAATCTTCATTTTACAGTGATCCATGCATTCACATTTTTCAGGACAACACACTGATGTTAAGTCTCTATATGACACCATTAATCCTCCTATGCAAACCATCATAAGCTACAGCAAAGGGTCATGAAAAAATGTAAGAGGCGACCATTTTCTAAGCGCTATCAGCTGATGCTTTATCTCTTCTGTTCCTACTGAATCAATCTCTCTCTCTCTCTCTCTCTCTCTCTCTCTCTCTCTCGCTCTCTCTCTCTCTCTCTCTCTCTCTCTCTATTAGGCTTTTCTAAAGTCAGTTTCTTTACTGATGCTCAAACACACACTGGACTTCAATCAAACAGCAGTTCCTCTTGTTTCTTTCATTCGTTGTCGCTTAAAGGAGTAATCATGAAATCTCACAGGATTACAATAAGGTAAATTCATGCTCTGATTCATATGAAATTTCTGACTGATTAGGTTAACTACGTCAATATCCTTGTTTGTGCGCACTCAGCATTAAGACTTATTAAAATGGTTTAGTATAGAACTTAAATTAATATAAGGGAATACGTAGTTCTATGCTTTTAATATTTTTAAATATAATTTTTATGAGTTATTTCAATTTCTATACTTCTATTTAAGAGGCACAGAACAATCATGTGCAATCAAAAAATTATATATATATGATGTTGTTTTTTTAAGAAATATTATATTTTATGATTAGTGCACATCCAAGCATGCACTATTTGATCCTCTTTTGACCGATAAAGCGGATGTTGTTCTCAGCTTTGATTTATTATCTAATGGTGTGGACTGCTTAATCCTTGATAGGGTAATGCAACAAATCTGATGGGCAAAACAGAGTAAGAGGAAATAAGGGGCGTTTTTTGGCACACAACTTTAATCGCAAAATTAATGATTTAATTTAAGTAAAGTTTTAATAAGTCCTCTTTTATAATATTGTCTAATATTAATACCAATAATCCATCCATCCATCCATCCATCCATCCATCCATCCATCCATCCATCCATCCATCCATCCATCCATCCATCCATCATCTATCTATCTATCTATCTATCTATCTATCTATCTATCTATCTATCTATCTATCTATCTATCTATCTATCTATCTATCTATCTATCTATCTATCTATCTATCTATCTATCTATCTATCTATCTATCTATCTATCCCATAATATTGTCAAAATAATGTAAATGCATAAAAGCAGATGAAAACTTCCTCTAGTAACCTCAAAAATGTTGTTTTTTTCACTTGGTTTGATGCTCTTTAGAATAAGCGATTGGCCTCTGGGCTACTTTAACACAAAGTACTCCCTTTTATTCTCATTCTTTTCTTTCAGAAGACTCAAATCCATTTCAGTTCTGCCATATATTTTTTTTATAGAGATTTAGATGTTATAAATGTCCAGCCTTCACAGGGCTATTGTATTTTATAATCTAATTGAAGTCAATTATTATTAAAAATCATGCATTATACTGAACAAAATGACCCATGCTTCTAAAGACATCAACTTTTAAGTGTGTTTGCTTTGTTTTATTACCATTATTGCAGCAATTGCACAAATCCAGATTTTAACTACAGCCTGGTGAAGGAAGGCATTGATTTGCTGTAAACCACTGGATGTCTCTCCAAAGGTTGGACATTCTGGACCAGGATGAACATCTTAAGTAAGATCCTTATTTTTATAACTTATTAATAAACACAGCGATCTCAAAGAGCCAGCAGCGACAAATCACATCAGTTGAACACAACAAACCCCACCTACAAACTTGCATGCTGCATGTTCTGCATCTGCATGTAATGATTTAACTCTCTCCATTAGCAGAAATCATCATTCACCACTCAGAAATCATAAGTAGGATTGCAAATTTACAAACTGTAAACAAAGCAGTGTTTAACCACGTTAAATTATTGTAGAAAAATAGTCAGGCACACTGGTAGTGAAACTAGCTATCATTCCATCCACCTATTTCTTAATGCATGTTTTGGAATATCGCATAAAAAGATGCTCAATGTAAAAGCCAGAGTTTTGGTCATGTGCATAAAAAAGTATGCTCACAAATGAGTAGGATAAACTTTTTATCCGATAAGAAATAATTTGTGGGATGGCATGAGTGGACAAACCAATGGACTGACCACATTGCATATAATCTCAAATGTGGTTTTGGTCATTCTAAAATTCCTTAATCAAAGTCTGTCATGAAGAGGGTTTGGATATTGTTTATTATCGTTACCTCTCAGAACTGTCGTGAGTGGCTGCGCACCCAAATAATCATTGCGTTTCATCTTCAACTTCTGAAGTAGTTTTTATAATATAAGAAAAAAGGTCCACAATGGCTTCTCATACTGCAGCAAATTCTTTTTGATATTTGGCACCAGCTTATCAGGAAGTGATGATTTTGTACTCTCAACTCATTGTATGGATGGTGGATGGATGGAAATGTTGCTTTATTTACAATTGTTTTATGCAATATTCTAGTTATTCATACATATAATTCACATCTTTGGATGGAAACATAGCTATTGATTGACATCCAACGGTTAGTTTGATTTGGTGCATCATGGCTCTAAAGTACCCTTAATCATCTCAAATCTGATGGCTTCCTAAATTCCTTCATTTTCTTGCAGTTTCATCAGGTCTGATGACCCTAGTGAGTCTGTGTGGAACATCTAAAAGTTGTCCGTTATTGTGTTCCTGCAACATAAACCAAACAGACTGCAGTCACCTTTACCAACTGGCTTCCTTGGACTCCATCCTAGAGCAGCTTCCATTTGACACAACCAATCTCAACCTCTCCAAAAACAACTTCACCACTGTGGAACCTGGGAGCTTTTCCAACCTCAGCGCTTTGCTACAACTAGACTACTCTAGAAACCTTCTCTCTGCCATTAACCCTGGATGTTTTTCCAATCTCAGTGGCCTTTTGCATCTTGACCTCTCCAGAAACCTTCTCTCCAGAGTTTTCCCTTCCAGTTTCTCCCATCTGAATAGCCTGGAGTTCCTGGATCTCTCAGTAAACCTTCTTGTGAGGCTCCCGGTTAACCTGTTCTCTGATCTCAGCAGCCTAAATGAACTGGTTCTACGAGACAACAGGCTAAAGGAACTGAACCCAGCTCAGTTCAAAGGCCTGACTGAGCTCAGGCGTCTGGATCTTTCTTTAAACAGCCTCAGCCATGTGCCCACACACCTACTGGATGGGCTCCAGAACCTGCTGTGGCTCTCGTTGGTGGGCAACAAGCTGAAAACTCTTGATCGGTCATCACTGGAGTCTGCCAACGCTCTCCAGCAACTTCTGCTCGAGGGAAATCCCTGGAACTGCAACTGCAAATTAATTCCTCTCAAGTATTGGCTGGAATGGATCGTATATACAGGTGAGAGAAGTCCTTTAACTCTGCTGGTAACTGGCGGAACTCATTTGTCGGTCGGTCGGTCGGTCGGTCGGTCGGTCGGTCGGTCGGTCGGTCGGTCGGTCGGTCTGTCTGTCTGTCTGTCTGTCTGTCTGTCTGTCTAATCTATCTATCTATCTATCTGTCTGTCTGTCTGTCTGTCTGTCTGTCTGTCTGTCTGTCTGTTTGTCCGTCCGTCCGTCCGTCCGTCCGTCTATTCATCCATCCATCCATCACACTACACATTTATCCATCCATCTAGTATACTTATGTTCATCCATCCATCCATCCATCCATCCATCCATCCATCCATCCATCCATCCATCCATCCATCTATCTATCTATCTATCTATCTATCTATCTATCTATCTATCTATCTATCTATCTATCTATCTATCTATCTGTCTGTCTGTCTGTCTGTCTGTCTGTCTATCCATCCATCCATCCATCCATCCATCCATCACACTGCATTTCTCCATCCATCCAGTATACTAATGTTCATCCATCCATCCATCCATCCATCCATCCATCCATCCATCCATCCAGCAAAATCAATACCAATAATATCAAGATGCACGGTTAAAACAGCTGGGTTCCACAAAATCGAGTTGTGTTGGGACAACATGAAGGTATTAAGTTACCTTAATAGATTTTTTTTTTTTGCAAATTTAAGTGGATTGAACATAAAATAATTAAGTTGCCTGAAAAAGCACTAAGATAGTTTGTTTCAGCTCATTTTAAATAAATAGTTTGAACAAACAGCAAACATCAATTTGAGTGTATGAAAAATTTAAAAAATACTATCTTTAATGTTTTATTTTCAATTTATTTAGACCAAAAAAAATCCTTAATTACTATAACTGTTCAGTTACAAGCCATTTATCAGTTATCAGTCAAAAATGTTTCAATATGGATTATTAATAAATATACTAAACTATGAAATACAGCAGAAATTAAACATAATTCAACCAATTAAGTTACAGTTCTCAAATACTCTACATGATACAACTATTTCCCACACAGAATGCATTCAAAATTAAACTATTAGATAATTTTTAATGATTTATGATTAACATTTTTTAAAAAACTAAATAATGTCATCCTCTTCCGCAGGTGGCCGTGTGGATTCCCCCAACTGCTCGTTTCCAACTGACCTGCAGGGTAAAGATCTTGCCAGTCTCCCAATGGAGTTGTTCAGACACTGTTACCCCCTGCAGCTCCAAACCAGAAAGCCATCCGCCCCAGAGGCCCACCAGGGGCCGTCAGGAGACTGTATGCGCCAGCGCTACCGGGCCGTGAGCGTGCGTCGAGCCACGGCCACAGTGGTGGTGGCGGGTGTGGTGTGCAGCGTGGTGTGTGTGTTGATGGTGGTGACGGCCACGTACGGCTGTATCTACGCCACGCTGGTGGCTCATCAACAACAGCAGATGCTGCAGAGAAAGCGCCAGCAGCAAGAGCCACTCATGGTGGAGAAAGAACCAGCACACGATGAAAAAGAGGATCTGATGCCAACCATCGGAAAGGGAGCCGAAGCTATGGAGTGTGTGGGGTGGATGGCATTTCCTCCGGAAGTGTGTGTTTAAGGGAGACTGTGGTTTATTGTTGAACAACTACATAAATTACATGAGGGCAAATGACTCAGTGTATGTTAAAAGCAATTACTAGTTGGTTGGTTAAGGGATTGTTCATCTGAAAAGCTGTTTATTTGACTCAAGTCATCTAAAATGTACACTGTAAAAATGTAATGACGAATATACAAATATTTTGTATGTTGCTTTAACTTATTTTTCATAATTTAATCAGGTTTCAATGTTTTTTTAAGTTATACAATGTTTAATTTAATATTTTTAGTAAGTTAAGATGACTTGAAAAGCTAATTTGATTCAACAAAAAAATTGAAGCAGCAAGAATTTCTTTTAAAGCTGTGGTTCTTTGTGATTCATAAAATGCAAGTCAACATCATCACTTTGAGAGTCAAAAACATATATAGTAAAACAAAACTAATACACTAAAGTCTCAAGAAGCTAAATGAATGGTTTGAGCAAGAAATTGAACACCTTACAATTTATCAAACTCGTTCAAAAGAATCATTTGGACGTGAACCAGGCATCACTCAAAGGACGGTTTGCTGATGATTAAATTGGATTAAACTGAAAAAATTAGTGAATAATGTTCTGTTGAGTTGTGCGATTAATCAAAAACGAATCACAATTTGGTGTGTTGCAATTAGCTAATCGCAAGAGGCTGTGATTTAAATATATATGTATTTTTTAATGGGAGAGGGAGTGGCGCAGTAGGTAGTGCTGTTGCCTTACAGCAAGAAGGTCGCTGGGTTGCTGGTTCAAACCTTGGCTCAGTTGGCGTTTCTGTGTGGAGTTTGCATGTTCTCCCTGCCTTCGTGTGGATTTCCTCCGGGTGCTCTGGTTTCCCCCACAGTCCAAAGACATGCGGTGCAGGTGAATTGGGTAGGCTAAATTTCCCCTGCCCAGAGCAAATGTGTGACTGTCGTCTGTGAGTGATACTCTTATTGGCCAATTGAGTGAGCTCACTCTCCTTCTGCCCAATCAGAATTGTGCAACCGAACTTTGCGGAACGCCCACAATAAAAACAAACAGGAAAGCAGGGACAAGTGGGTTAATCGCATCTGCTGCTTCAGAAGCATTAATAGATGAATTTCAAAGAAAAACAGAACATTGGTAATGTGAAAATATTTTGGTTTCAAAGACACAGACATTGAACAAAAACAGGTAGAGCTGTCACAGAAGTGTTGCCACAGCAAAAAGAAATACAGCAACCAGCACCTAAAAAAGCACCACAGGCTTTGAGGAGAGTAGTAAGGTGAGTTTTGAAGATGAGTAGTGTCTTGCTAAAAAGTCAACTAAAAGTATTGCCAGTGGCACTCAATCCAGTAGCAAGCAACAGCAAAGTACAATTTCAGAGTTGTTTCAGCCATGTGTTTGATGAGTGTATTTTTATATGTATTTTTTCTATAATAAGCTACATTATCTCCCTAATTTGAGTTCAACTTCTTTACAGAAAGGTAAGGTCATTT
Source organism: Danio rerio (assembly GCF_052040795.2). Classification (NCBI taxonomy): domain Eukaryota; kingdom Metazoa; phylum Chordata; class Actinopteri; order Cypriniformes; family Danionidae; genus Danio; species Danio rerio. The sequence continues at coordinate 20,346,902 of NC_141045.1, forward strand.
TATTTGTGTTTACTGTTTGCTCTAGAGAAAAAGATTCTGCTTCATTTCTAAATATTTAAAAACAAATTTGAATAAATGTTTAATTTAATATCTTTTCAGTTCCTTTTTTACCTAACAATCAAACAGTTGTAAGAAAAACTAAATAAATTACAAATCATAATTAGATATTTTCCCCAAATCCCTAATGTTCAGTTTCTTACACAGACCATTAACTTTACTCCATAATGCCTCAATGTATCATTAGGAGCCTTGGGTATTACATTTATTTTATTAGGTTTTTTGGACTCTTGTAATGCCTGTAGTCACTGACCCTGCTAACAGATAATGTTTTCAGAACATTCTATAACGCTCATTAAAATTGGACAGAATGTTCGAATGACATCTTTAACAAGGTTTTAAGAATATTAATATAATATGAGGGTGGTTCAGCATAATCCATCACAGCAAGACAGCTGCTGGTTCGAGCCCCGAGTGGGTCAGTTGGCATTTCTGTGTGGAGTTTGCATATTCTCCCCATGTTTGCTTGGGTTTCCTCCAAGTGCTCCGGTTGCCCTCACAGTCCAAAGGGGAATTGAAAAAAAACTAAACTGACAATAGTGTATGTGTGGAGATGAGTGTGTATGGATGTTTCCCAGTATTGGGTTGCAGCTGAAAGGGCATCCGCTGTGTAAAACATATGCTGAATAAGGTGGCGGTTTATTCCGCTTTGACAACCCCTGAAAAATAAAGGGACTAAGCTGAAGGAAAATGAATGAATGAAAGAATATAGTATGAGACTGAACAATTTTGAGAACCAAAAAATAACGTTATTACATTGTCTAAAAACTGGACGTGCATTAAATAACTGAATAGAAATGTTTAAGAAATGTTTTAAAAAACATTTTTTGAATCACCAAGGACTTAAATTTCAGCTAAAAATATCCTTTAGTGTTCTGCTGAAGAAGAAAAGGTTTACTGTAATCACTATGAACGGCTCATTTGAAATTGTACAATTGTAAAATGTTTTCGTATTAATTCTCCAAACAGACAAAAATGTAATTTGTTATGGTTGCTATCGATCAGTTGTTAACCATCATATTAAACGGTATATTTTTCTAAAATTTGCATACAGTAATTTAAATGGATTTGTCTATGAGGGATGTTATAATCAACTAAAACGAGCAATTTTTGTTACTTGAAATACAAAAAAATAATGACTAAAATGTACTGTAATGTACTGAAATAAAATCAAATGTATTAAAAAAGCCTAAATTTATTGTAATTCAGCAATTTTTTTCTTACTTGTTGTTTTAACGTTAATACAATTCTGACTTGGTCAAGATAAAAAAAGTAAAAATACACCCACACACACAAAAAAAATCTATCATTTAAAACTCTATAACTGAATTGAGAAATTTATTCATTCAATTATTTATTTTCCTTCGGCTCAGTCCCTTTATTCATCAGGGTTCGCCACAGCAGAAAGAACCGCCAACTGACCCAGCGTATGTTTTACACAGCGGATGCCCTTCCAGATGCAACCCAGTACTGGGAAATATCCATACACACTCATTTACACTCAAACACTATGCCCAAATTAGTTTATTCAATTCACCTATAGCGCATATCTTTGGACTGTGGGGGAAACCAGAGCACCAGGAGAAAACCCACATCAACACAGGGAGAACATGCAAACTCCACACAGAAATGCCAACTCATCTAATCATATAATAAAATGTATATTTTGACATGCTATAAAGATTATACCTAACAGTTTTATTCATGAAAAAGTATTGTTTTTAAAAGCTTAACTTTAGACAGCACTAGAGAAAAATTACGATCACACTTTTAGACCCCAGAAATGCAAATATGATATAAAATATCACATTGAAAACTTCACAGTCAGATTTCAGAACAGAAACAATGGCAGATAAATGTCTGACCTCCAGCAATGGCTGTTCTTTTCCTTTCAGTCACTGTCACTGATGTTACTGCAACAAAAGTGTTCTTGCCTGTTGGACAGAAATCAGAAGCCATAAGATACTGTAACTCATACAGCAAATGTGACACTTCCAGTCCTCTTCATAATGAGTGTTCATGCACCTTTGTTTATGTCATCATATGGGACGTAAAAGAGGAATTGACCAGGTGTATTCTCCGCTGCCAGCCGATACCAAATGGGGAAGTGGTCCACTGTGAAGAGGTTTTCTTTATCCACACGGGTCAAGAACTTTCTGTGAGGCCAAAGTTTCAGGAAATTTGGGGAAAGACCAACATCTCAGAAAGTTTTTCAAATGAGCAATTAAAAAAGATAATAGTATCAAGTTTTTTCCCTTTAAATCCTAATACCGAAACAGTTTAACTTGTGTTTCGGTTGTGTACAATTAAAATAAATCTAAACAAATCTAATTAGACAGACAGACAGACAGACAGACAGACAGACAGACAGACAGACAGACAGACAGACAGACAGACAGACAGACAGACAGACAGACAGACAGACAGACAGACAGACAGACAGACAGACAGACAGACAGACAGACAGACAGACAGACAGACAGACAGACAGACAGACAGACAGACAGACAGATAGATAGATAGATAGATAGATAGATAGATAGATAGATAGATAGATAGATAGATAGATAGATAGATAGATAGATAGATAGATGTACCAATACCATATCTTATTAATTAACTATACTTTTAGGAATGACTATCATTATTAATATCATTTTACACCGTTAAGCACATATTTAACCATTTTACACAAACAAAAAAATCTTTTATTCAAAATGCTCTAAACTAAGAATTGTAATAATTTTATTATACATTAAAATTGACATTTTTGACATTTTAAATGTATATCATTTTATAAGTTTTATTAAATTTTTCATATTCATATATATATATATATATATATATATATATATATATATTTTTTTTTTTTTTTTAATTAAAATGTTTGTTTTATATTTCCAAGAGATGGGTTGCGGCTGGAAGGGCATTCACTGCGTAAAACGTGCTGGATAAGTTGACGGATCATTCCGCGACCCCAGACTAATAAAGGGACTACGCCGAAAAGAAAATGACTTAAGGATTTGTTTTATATATCTAAAATCTATGTATAAATATTTACACACATACTGAATATGATTTAAAATATAACTTTTAGATACATGTATTAATCATTCAACTTATGAATGACTATCATCATTATTATAATTTTATTTTCATACTGAAGTTTTATTGTTATTGCATATATTTCTAAAAAAAGTTGTAGACAGATAATATTTTTACATATTTAAAGTATAATCAGTGTGTCTGAAATTACATAGTTCCCGACTGTTTGTGTTAAACAGTATGTAAGCTGAGTACTGAGTATGATGTCGAAATTCATAGTATTTGAAAAACATTATTTCAGTAAACCAGTAGACTCTGAAGTGATCACCCAATGAACACTTTACTATACCATAAGCGGTACTTGAGACATTATGAATGCGAATAAAGTGGCATAACTTATGAGGGTAGGTCATATTATAATGGCAACATGGCGGATGTATTACATCTGAATCTATCAAAGGTCGTAAAGTATGGTTAAATTAAAATTAATTAACTGCATGGGTAGCATGCGACTTCGGACAAAGCTAATATGTCACTTTTACAAAAATATAAAGGCATACAGTGAGGGAAATACGAATTGAGCATGTTTATTCCTGGGAATAATAGGGCAGAGGGTTGCATTTTAACTACTAAGAGATTTGAGCTGCTGTCTGGGCTTTAACTGCCATTCCACACCTCCCTTTCTTCATGTGTTCAATACTTTTTCCCTTTGTAATTTTATTTTATTATACATAACTTCATTGGTAAACTAATTAGTTTTGTTTTCGTTGTATAAATGGATTTCTTTGGTTGTTACCAACATTCCAGTGAAAAATTCCAATCAACAGCTCCTTTGTGAATATGTTTTCTAAGAAAAATGGTGACATGTTCAATACTTACTTCCCCCACTATATATATCACTAATAAGTTTGCAATGAAGAATTTGATTTTCTTTTTTACTCACTTTCCCAATCGTTTTTCAATTCCTGTATATCTGATGACACGCAAGACTCCAGAGCGTGTCCCAAGGAAAGCCGACTCCATGCCTTCATCCACACTGTAAACAGATAAAAGCAAAGAGACTAAAAACACTGATGTCTTTTTTCTCCAAAACAGGATTTTGTAGGGCACACTAAAACGTCTTGCTTTGTGTTGGTGGCTAATGCACAGCATACACTGATTATATAAAGCCTCTTACCCAGGAGGGGTTAGCGTTAGCCTTGTCCAGTAGGCCTCAAGTGGAGCGGTTACCACTGCATCAAACAGGACCTGCTGGAGCAGTATCTCATCACCTATTGCAAGGATAACACAAATACCTTAGCAGAGGGCATTTCTGGAAATACCCTGCACCAAACAAGGTTAAATAACAAAAAGCATAGCAAAGTAGATGGTAAAATTTGTTGTAACAAAATTTTATCTTTCATAGAGGAAGCTTTTCCTGAATGTTTAAAGCAGCTTTGTGAGCTATAAGTTTTAACATGTTGCATGATTTAGCTAGCATGAATGTTAGCATCTTGTTAGCATTTTTACATACTGACAACTTTTTAACCTTTTCTAACAAGTTTGTAACACGATGTAACACATGGCTAACATGTTTAGCATGTTGCTAAAATAAATTAAGATTTTGCTAATATTTTTAACAGATGGCTAATGTTTGTTCACCACATAATTTAACATTTTTACACTGCTAATAATTTGTATGATGCTAGCATAGTTCTAGTATGTTTACAGTATTTTGCATGTTAACAAAAATAAGCATGTTGGCATGTTTGCTAGCATAAATTAAAATGTTAGCATGTTATAAATTAGAATGTTCCTGTGTGTTTTGCACTCATGTTGGGTATGTTGGGATGTGGGTAATGTGTAGTACTTTTTAGCATGTTAGAGCTAGGTGTTTCATATGTGCAATTTTATTTGCACTCAAATATATATATATATATATATATATATATATATATATATATATATATATATATATATATATATATATATATATATATATATATATATATATATTTTATTTTTTATTTTTTATTTATTTTTTTTTCTAGTATGATTGTAATGTTCATATGCTGTTAGCCCAAAATTTGCATGATGTTAGCATTATTGTGCATGTTTCTAGAATGGTTAGCATAACGTGGCTTACTGGTAACGTGAATTAAAATGTTCACAACATTAATTAGCATGCTGCAAACACTCTGAAGATAATTAGAGAACATAATGAACTATAGTAGTAAAGCAAATAGCTGGGGAGGAGGAGAACATCATGTGGGGCTGTTCGAAGCATATGTGAAATTTATTTATAAACTTACTTCGAGAGGATCATGTGCTTATGATTGCTTGTGGCTGGTCCCGCGTTATCTAATTCAGTGGTTCCCAACCTTTTTCTTTGGGGCCCCCCCCATGAACATATACAAACATTGGAGCCCCCCCACCATATAAATACACACGCACGCACACACATATGTACTGTGTATATATATATATATATATATATATATATATATGTGTGTGTGTGTGTGTGTGTGTGTGTGTGTGTGTGTGTGTGTGTGTGTGTGTGTGTGTGTGTGTGTGTCTGTGTTTGTTTGTGTAATATTAATATATAGTAATATGTATAGAAAATATATATTTTAATATTAAAATATTAATTAATCAGTTTTAACTTGTCTTGGCCTTCAATAAAACCAAAATTTAGGTAGGCTTTGTCATACTGTCTAATCTTTTTCTTCGCCTCTGAAGAATCACTGCATTTACGTTTGTCTGCCATTTTTGTTTTGATTTTGCCTTTACGACACGTTGACAAGCAGATTGAGCAAAATTTAAATAATTATTTAAAGTTATTTATTTTAATTATTTTCACTATTATGTTGGAATTTTAAGCATGTGTTTAGATTATTTTTTATTTTTTGGTACTTAAAAATACATATATAATAGTAGGGCTGCTCGATTTTGGGAAAAATCATAATCACGATTATTTTGGTCATAATTGTAATCACGATTATTCAAAACCATTGCCAGTTAAAGTCAAAATTATTAGCGCTCCTGAGATTTTTTTTTTATAAATATTTCCCAAATTATGTTTAACAGAGCAAGGAATTTTAACAGTATTTCCTATAATATTTTTTCTTCTATTTGTTTTATTTTAGCTAGAATAAAGAAAGGTTTAAATATTTTGAAACCAATATAAGGTCAATATTATTAGCCCCCTTAAGCAATATATAATTTTGATTGTCTGCAGAATAAACTACCGTTATAATGACTTGCCTTATTACTCTAATTAAGCCTTTGAACTGCACTTTAATCTGAATGTTTGTATTTTGAAAAATATCTAGTAAAATATTATGTGCTGTCATCATAGCAAAGACAAAAAGAAATCAGTAATTAGAAATGAGATATCAAAACTATTATGTTCAGAAATAAGTTAATAAAATATTCTTTCCATGAAACAGAAATTGGGCAGGAAAAGGTTTGCTAATATTCAGGAGGGCTAATAATTCTGACTTCAACTGTATACATACAGTTATTTTCCACCCTGCAAAGGAAAAAGAGAAATAAATACAATAGAATAAAAATGTGAAACAAACTGTGCTTTAAGAATCTTTACTGTAAGAAAAACACTTTAGCTACAGCAGTCCTTCAGTCAAGAGCAGCGAGGGTTTTCTCGTTATGTTTGTTTAATACTGATAAAAACAGGCGGCAGAAGGATTATATAGCGCGCTGTCTCTTTAATGGTTTCTCTTTCACGTCTTTTGATCCTCAACTCGTTTGTTTATTACACAAATGAGTGTTAATGTACATAATCACTAAACACCGCGTTTTGACACCTATTTGACCATTAAAGCGCTCACGTTAAGATGACTTTAGATGTCTGCGCTCCTCTGCTCGTCTCAGTGTGTGAATGAGAGTGAATGCTGACCGGCCACATGCTTCTGACTGCGTGATCGTGCTGCACACACACATAAGCTCTTTCGCGCTTTTAAGAGCAACACTAACACGTGTACAACTGTGGCGAAATATGATGCAATAATCAATTATCTCGATTAATGCTTTTTATAATCGTTTGAAACCGAAATCTAAATCGGATTTTAGATTAATTGCAAAGCCCTTTATAATAGTGGAGCATTTTTATGCCTTTTTCTACCTCAATACTTATCCTCTCCCGCGCCCCCCCTGTGAACTCTGGCGCCCCCCTTAGGGGGGCGCGGACCCCAGGTTGGGAACCACTGATCTAATTAATGATTCACCAATGAGACAATTCCTGAGCCTACCCTAAGTTCCATATCATAGCCATCTCTGTTTTGTAGAATCCCCCTTCCACCGCTACTCTTCCTTCTTTTCTAGATGGGTGGCACGGTGGCCCAATGGTTAACACTGTTGCCTCACAGCAAAAACGTCACTGGTTCTAGACCTAGTTCTAGCTTCAGTTGATATTTCTGTGCAGAGTTTACACATTCTCCCTTTGCTCTAGTGTGTTTTCCTCGGTATTCTCCACCTTCCAAATACATGCAACTTAAGTTAATTGACTAATCCAAATCGGCACCTAGTAAGTAGTTATCTCTTAAAAGCAATTACTATCTGTTCATTAGCTACTACAACAGGGGAGTTCTTGAGATCTACCAGAGCTTAACTCCCCTCTCGTCTTGCAAACGGGAGGGAGCCCGAAAAAAATAGAAAATACAGTTAAAAAGAAACAGTTGAGGACAACTCACACTCCAATTCGGGCTCTTTTCCAGTCAGGTATCGAACCACAGCTTGAAGTTGATTGAGTTTACGGTGCTGCGGGTCAATATCTGTCTCACAATATGTCCTAAAGGGGCACAGACATTTGGGTCAGCTTAACATAGCATTAATTTTTTGTTTTTTGGGGTGTGTACCCTCACCTAATCTCTTCAGTACTCACCATTCCTCTGCTATAGTGAGGTCTGGCTGCTGAAGATCATGAAGACCTAAAGAAAACAAAAACTGGTTAGTAGCTATCAAGCAGCTCGCTATCTGTTATTGAAGCAGTTTTATTTTTCCACCGCGCTTCGACAGCGTCTTACTTGAGTGTCTCTTCAATGTCTGCACTTCTGTTTTCCAGGGATTTACTTTTATTAAGCCATTTCTCATATATACAGTTGCAGTCAGAATTATTAGCCCCCCTGAATTATTTTTACCTCAATTTCTGTTTATCAGACAGAAGTTATTTTTAACACATTTCTAAACATAATAGTTTTAATAACTCATTTCTAATAACAGATTTATTTTATCTTTGCCATGATGACAGTAAATAATATTTTACTAGATATTTACTAGACACTTCTGTACAGCTTAAAGTGACATTTAAAAGCTTAACTAAGTTAATTAGGTTAACTAGGCAGGTTAAGGTAATTAGGCAAGTTATTGTATAATGATGGTTTGTTCTGTAGACTATTGAAAAAAATAGCTTAAAGTGCTAATAATTTAAAATGGTCCTTAAAATGGTGTTTAAAAAAATTAATAACTGCTTTTATTCTAGCCGAAATAAAACAAATAAAATTTTCTCCAGAAGAAAAAATATTATCAGACATACTGTAATTTACTGTACTGTAATACTGTAATAACTGTAAATTTCCTTGCCCTGTTAAACATTATTTGGAAAATATATATAAAAAAAGGGGGGCTAATAATTCTGACTTTATAGTATAATTCATTTTTGCTGTTTTATACCTTTTAGGTATACAGTATGTTTCATTGGTTTAACCGTGTCCCAGACCTAGAGCTAACAAACTCCATAACAAAAATTTAAATCATTATTTTTTAACTAAACAAAGGGTTAAATAAATATAAAATCATTTCCACAATAATTTCAGGTAACATTTTGAAATAATGGTCCAATAGTTATTATCAGGTGATGTATTTATTTTAAACAAACTATTAGCAACACATTTATTACAATATTTATTCATGCGTGTTAAAGTTAGTTAATGTATATTTACTTACATAACATTAGTTCATGTTAACTCACAGTTCATTTTAATAATGCATTAATAAATGTTGAATAATGATTATTAAATAGTTTACAAGATTATTCCTACTTAGTTAATGTTAGTAAATACATTAACTAAAATATAAATGAACCTAGAAAAGGAAGTAGATTAAAGAAATGGCATCACATATGTCAATGGAAAAAATCACGTACATTGTCAAAAAAAAACTAAATTTGTTTGAAGATATCTGGAGACCTTTTAAAAACTTCCTGAAGTACAATGTAAGTGTTGACAGTTTACTACAACAAGAACAAGCTTAGGAATATGGGAAGTATCATGGTCTAAACAGACTCAGGAAACACTCTCTACCTGATTTAAACATATCCCTTTTTTATTTATATTTATATAAATTGTTGATTTGGTTTATATAAATTGTATATATTTATATAAATTGGGTTGTTGGGAGGGAGAATGGGGGGTAAAAAGTTTGCTGTGTCTTCATGATTATTATTCTGTAATTGTGTAATCTGTTGTGATATGCAAATTGAAAAAAGTAATAAATATATTGTACAAGAAAAAAAATACATTAACTAACACAACGTTAACTAATGGACCATTATTCTTAAGTGTTATCAAATTTCATAATAGATATAAGATTTCTATATTACTTATGTAAGCATTACATGTAAAATGTATATACAATTTCATATAAATGGCTTGTTTTAGCTTTTGCTTTTTTGTTCACTAAAGCTTAATCTATTTTAGAAATACAGAAAATCAAATAGTATTATATATTTGAAACACAAATTGTCACTTTCGATCAATTCACTGCATTCTTGCTAAAACGTTTCATACTCACAAAGCAAAAAAAGTCACTCTGACCCCAAGCCAGTGTATGATTTCCACCTGATTACAGAGACACCAGTGTATCACACATGCTATAAATCATACGCTGAGCTCACCTTCCTCCACTGACACATTCCCAAAGAACATGTACTGGCCGTGACCTTTCGTAAGCACCATCCCAAAGCTGGAAGCAAACCATGAACAGAAATCTTATAATGACGTCAGTGTGTTTTTCAATAATCTTTTTCCAAATGAAGAAGTATGATAAGGACATATTTGGACAATGTGAGAAGCGTATCAAACCTAAATGGAGTTTCATCGATGGTTGTGTAGAAATAATCATTTTTGAGAAACAAGGGCCTTTTCTGAGGGGTGAAAGAAAGAAAAATATATTAATTACAGCTTACTTTTAGCACTATAAATTGCCACCTTATGTTTTAAATGCATTAAAAGAATGACTCTCGCATAAACCCTGGAGAATAAATTCAAATCCCATATTACAGGAAAAAAAAAGAAATTTTTTTTTAAAGACATCAAAATTAATGGAAAATATTTGAGAGTACATTTCTGTGTAATCTGAAATATGTTCTCCGGGTAAATGTAGCTGCACTTTTCAATGACAACTTTAAAATGAATGTAACTGTTTGAGGCTTTCATGTAGAATCATGCAAAATGTATCTTAAAAATTATGTCTGTTCTTTGAAAGAAATGGTATCTATGAACATTTTCAGTCAGGATTTGACCATTTCAACTGCACTCAACAGAGTTACAATACAAATTATATTTTCTTTTAAACAGATCATTGTTGCAAATTTACAGTCACCGGACACTTTATTAGGTACACCTGTCCAACTGCTCGTTAACGCAAATTTCTAATCAGCCAATCACATGGCAGCAACACAATGCATTTAGACATGTAGACATGGTCAAGATGATCTGCTGCAGTTCAAACCGAGCATCAGAATGGGGACAAAAGGTGATTTAAATGACTTTAAATGTGACATGGGTTTTTGGTGCCAGAAAGGCTGTTCTGAGTATTTCAGAAACTGCAGATCTACTGGGATTTTTCCACACAACCATCTCTAGGGTTTACAGAGAATAGTCTGAAAAAAAGAAAATATCCAGTGAGTGGCAGTTCTGTGGGCGCAAATGCCTTGTTGATACCAGAGGTCAGAGGAGAATTGCCAGACTGGTTTGAGCTAATAGAAAGGCAACAGTAACTTAAATAACCACTTGATAACCAAGGTATGCAGAAGAGCATCTCTGAACGCACAACACGTCCAACCTTGAGGCAGATAGGCTACAGCAGCAGAAGACCACACCAGGTGCCAATCCTGTCAGCTAAGAACAGAAAACTGAGGCTATAATTCGCACAGGCTCACCAAAATTGGACAATAGAAGATTGGAAAAACGTTGCCTGGTCTGATGAGTCTCAATTTCTGCTGTGACATTTGGATAGTAGGGTCAAAATTTGGCATCAACAACATAAAAGCATGGATCCATCCTGCCTTGCATCAACGGTTCGGGCTAGTGGTGGTGGTGTAATGGTGTGGGGATATTTTTTGGCACACTTTTGGGCCCTTTAATACCAATTGAGCATCATGTCAATGCCACAGCCTACCTGGGCATTGTTGCTGACCATGTCCATCCCTTTATGACCACAGTGTACCCATCTTCTGATGGCTACTTCCAGCAGGATAATGCACCATGTGATAAAGCGTGAATCATCTCAGACTGGTTTCTTGAACATGAAAATGCGTTCACTGTACACAAATGGTCTTCATAGTCACCAGATCTCAATACAATAGAGCACCTTTGAGATGTGGTGGAACGGGAGATTTACATCATCGATGTGCAGCCGTCAAATCTGCAGCAACCCGGTACTAGTAAGGTGTACCTAATAAAGTGGCCAGTGAGCGCACATTTGTGTGAATTGACCTTATGATTGCTTTTAATGCAACCATCAGCAACATTCTCTTCAATATGCTTAAAACTTAGGTTGGATTTATGGGATGGTGTTGGTCTCCAAAACTGTTCCGATGGTTCAAACTGTCCAATTGGCCATTATCAATTTGTCAGAGTAAATAAAATGTTATATTGATCAAGTTAAATATGGAGTGGCGCAAGGCTCAATACTAGGACCATTGCTTTTCATGCAGTATATAAGTTAGTTTTCCCTGTTATTCTAATAATACTCAGATCTACAGTATATTTTCTCAAGGCCCAACAAACATACTAATTACCAAAAATATGTGACTGAACAAATCATGAAGATATAAGCGAGATATTAGCGAGAACACTATTGTTATCTCGCCCGAGTTGGCAACTTAATGTAAAAAGAATCATCATAAACGCCTAATTGACATCCAACATGTGCATGAAAAACATATACTGCATATGCTGTAATCGAATTTTAATGTCAATGTCAATTTGCTGTTGTTTTTACATCAAGGTTCCCTCAGGTGGTATTACTGGATGGTTACTCCTAGAGGTCTAATAAACAAGCAGCAATACTTAATGACACCAAGAAGAAGTATCATCATATTAGACCTGTTCATAGGAAAAACCTTGAAATGCCAATCTAAGTTGTACTGTAATAAATAGAAAATACTGTCTTAGATAGACATATTGGTGAGAGAACAGTACATTTCAACCAATTTAGTAACATAAATGCTAATGCAATTGAGTGCTAATGCAAACAAACTCACCCCTTTATCCACAGCTGTTCTTACATCCAACGCCAGAGTACCAGTTTCTCCTTTCACCATGGCTGTTCTCAACTGCACAGACAGCAGGACATCATTAAGACTTATTTGCTAAGCTTAAAAACTGTAATATTTACAGTATGTATGCAAAACTTACATTGTCTTCAGTGTCCTCCCACTCAGCCTCGGACAGATCCACACTGTTGTAGTTAGGCTTGGGTTTCAATTTCTTTCCTTCATAGTACTACAGGATGACAAATCAATATAACATGAGTAGAATATGGATCAGCTGTATGCAGAAGAACAGATGTTTGAGTGCTTGAGCCACTAAGAGGATTCAGATGGACTCACCAGTGGTCTTAAGTCAGGATGTGCCAGGATGTAGCCATTGTTTGTGATGAGGAAAGCGTAGCCGTGTGCTCCAAGCTAAACGACACCATCATTAGATTTATAATTTCACATTTACACAGTCTTTTTCTGTCTTATAATATTTAAACATTTAAAAAGTCACATTTGTTACATAAAAGTGCCAAAATTAATATATTAATATGTTTAAACTGTAATTAAATAGATTTTATTTCTTATGGTCGCATAATTTAAATGGTATAAATCTCCATTAATATCAATATTGTAATAATAATAAAATATTATTTTACATTTGATTTCTAAAGGGGCATAAAAATACAAGCAAGTAATGGAAAATATACATAAATTAGTTATTTTTTGTGTGTATTTATGTGTACATGTTAAGTAATAACTATGAAATGTAATAATTAAACATAATTTGATTAAGATATTATTTAATTTGTATAATGTAAATGTGTTTAATTGTATACATGTATTTTTGCATTTCCATTGTTTTCATCACACGTTTACTGTACTTCACAAACATTGTTATTTATTACACATTTAAAATGAATAAAATACATGCAAAAACATAAAAGTCCCCTTGAAATTTTTAAATATTTTTTTTTAAATGACATGTATACATATATTAATATTTGACCTAAATTAAAAAAGTTTTGGCGTTAGCGGTGTTCTTTTACCTTATATCGCGGGGCAAGTTTCATGACCTCCAGCAGGGGGATGTCAGTTCCCACAACACCTAGCAAAATGCCATGAGAAAGTGTTTCTTTCTTCTTACTGAACACTGGCATGGCCACCGACGTCATGAACAGCAGACTGTGAGCCTTGCTCTTGAACACCTGCAAGAGGTTTGAGAAACAATGTCATTTAGATGAAGCACAGAGTCATAAAAGAGCAACATGAAATCAAAATCGACCCCATTTAATTACACTACAACACAAATGCATGCTCCTGATTTCATCATGTCCACCTTTGAAGATTCCAGAACAGAACAATTCCAATTGCAGAAATAATACATCCTCAAACTATGTTATTTTCTTGTTTTACTCGAAAATAGGTCACATTTTGAAAGTAAAAATGGGTTTTAACAACACTTCCAGACAAAAGTCTTGTCGCCCATCCAAGTTTTAGGAACATTAAATAATAACTTGACTTCTAGTTGATCATTTGGTATGAGAAGAAGCTTATTTGAAAGGAAAAAGTCTCTAGATTACTCTTATTTTACCAAAGTAAAATAAAATCATGCCTTTAATTCTATATATTTAATTAGGACAGTAAGGTCTGACTTTGCTTAGACATAAGTCTTGTCACTTAATGGAAATAATGTATAGTATAAAGAGTATAAAGTCATGGTGCAGTGAAAAAAGAATAAATACAGTGTATGACTCCCATGAGAACTGCATCCATACATCTCTGCAATGACACAATTAACTTCCTAATAAAGTTATCTGGAATGGCAAAGAAAGTGTTCTTGCAGGACTCCCAGAGTTCTTAAAGATTCTTTGGATTCATCTTCAATGCCTCCTTCTTCATCTTACTCAATAATGTTCACATATGATGACTGGGCTGGCCAATCCTGGAGCACCTTGGCACTTTATTTTCTTTCAGGAACTTTGATGTGGAGGCTGAAGTATGAGGAGCTCTGTACTGCTGAAGAATTTGCCCTCTCCTGTGGTCTTTCATGTAATGCGCTGCACAAATGTTTTGATACCTCAGGCTGTTGATGTTGCCATCCACTCTGCAGATCTTTTGCATGCCCCCATACTGAATGTAACCTCAAACAATGATTTTTCCTTCACCAAACCTGACTGATTTCTGTGAGAATCTTGGGTCCTTGCGGGTTCTAATAGGTCTTCTGAGTATTTATGATGATTGGGATTCAGTTCAACAGATGATTTATCTGAAAAGTCTACCTTCAGCCACTTTTACAAATGATCAACTAAAAGTCAAGTCGTTATTTGTGCTCTTACAACTAGAATTGACGACAAGATTTTTGTTAGGTAGTTTACATTTCATGTTGATCTTAAGGCAAGACAGTGTAGGTAAACACTTTGAAAAGTTTCTCAGCACTAACACTTTTTTTAACCTTTAACCTTTTACTTTTGTCACAATATGTGTGACAAAAGTACTTGCCACTTTTATTTATACCTGTATTCTGAAAAATACATATGATAATGTATGCCATTTCATTCTGCTAAAATGCAGTATTTTCTGAATTATGAAGAAATAAAACCATTGACTTTAAGATGTCAAACAAATTAAAACATTTTGATTGAAACTTCATCTAATGTTCAGACTTTTTTGTTAGAAAAATAAACAAATTAGTACACATTTCATTCAATAATGCCTTGTTTCATTGTTTATTTACATTAAACATTCTAATTTAGAACAAAAATGTCCCTATTAGCATGCAATGTCTTGCTTTAAAACCATCAAATCATGTAATGGATGATGATAAACATTAGGGGGCGTCCTAAAACAACAAAAACCCTTCTATGGTTACTAGGTTAACAACTACTGTACAATGTAAATTACACTAAATACATCTCTATTTCTATTTACACATGCTAAAATGTTTAACTAAGTTACCTCCATAGTGTTAGGAAGCTGTTTGATAGCAAAAAGGATTAAGATGAATGGGAAAGATCACATCAGCACGCATTTTGGTTAAGCAGGACAGCAAAAACCACACTCAAATGCTTTAAAATGATAAAAATGGGTGGTAAGAGTGATGAAAGTGATGAAATAATCATACTCACCACACTGTCCATATATGCCTCAGTCCAGATTATGTCATGGTCGTGATTGATGACCATCGGCCGACTCAAAACGTGAAGATACTCCATGACGTTCTCCTGTACGTCAGCCAGGGTGGAGACATGAGCATAAAAACCTGTAAATAATTAATATAAGAATTTTTTTTGAGAATAGTGTTAGGACTTTATTAACAACAAACAACTGCTTTTAATCTAGCCTAAATAAAACGAATAAACTTTCTCTAGAAGAGAAAATATCATAGGAAATACTGTGTTCCTTGCTCTGTAAAACATAATTTGGGTAATATTTAAAGAGGAAATTAAATTCCTCAGAAGGGCTAATTATTTAGACTATATGCTATGTAATATTAATTTCCATTGTGAATAATGCTTTTGCATTCCCAAAAAGATATAAATGTATGAGAAAACATAAAAAATGGTTTGTTTGATTTGTATGACAATTTTAAATATATTAAAAATGTCAACTTTTATGTAGTCACACATTTATATTTATGTATATAACTAGTTACTGTAAATGAATGACTTTTCTGCTGAAAAAGTAAAATAAGAGATTTTTACTTGACATTTTCATTGCTCACATTTTATATTTTTAATAAATAAACAACCTGCCTTACTGTGCATAAAAGCAACAGGAAATGAATTCAGAAAAGTAGATTAATATATATATTTTGCAGAATAATTCTATTTTTATTTATTTTTTACTAAAGAATGTATTATTTATCAAGACAACTGCACATGCTGAAGAAAAAGAATCAATGCAGTATTAGCTTAAATTCAGAGAAGCAGAGTAATTCGGACATTTTGCATATGGGCCCTTTCCACATGTCCGAGTTTCTAAGTAGTGGAAGTCATAGTTGGGTAAACTTAGAGAGCAGTGAATGGGAGAGCACAACAAACAATTATTTGCACAATCCAATTTGCTTACATAATAAAAGAAAAACTCCACAATGGTGTTATCAAGACTTTCAGAAATAGAAAAAAAAAAATAGTGTGAGGATGAAAACGACAGGCAGAAGAGAGAATAACAAATGAACTCTCAGCCCCATAGACGCTGCACTAGAAACATCTCGCACAAAAGGTAATTTGCTTTTTGTAATTTGAAGCAAAGATGATATAGTACATATGTAAGCACATATAAATGTAGATATGTTATTAGAAAAAATCTAAGCATTAAAAACGTTTAAGGGTAATAGGCTCGTGAAAAGGGTTCATTACCTAAATTTTTCAGCTAAATGTTTTTATTTGCCCCACAACTGCACATGTTTAAGAAACAAAGAAATGTAAATTTATGCTAATATATTATATGTGTGAAATATGGTGTTATTTCTTTGAAATGTTTGTGTTTTAATACATATATTGTTTACATTTTGATTAATATTAAAAAAATAAAAGGTCTGGATTTAAAGAATTAAGACTTTAGTATCTGTTGTCTTTTCTTGATGCTTTGAGATTGACGTAGATTACTTTTTATTCAAGTAACTTACTTATTTTCTTTATCTAAGTTACTTATTTAGATGAAGTAATAAGAAAATTATAACTTATCCAACTGTGTCTGTGCATATTAATGGCATTTTAGAAAGGTCATGCTAAATGACCAAAAATAACATAAATAGCATTGCGCCTTATATTGGACATGAAGATTAACAACTTCTATTTCCATTCAGAAACTACAATATTGTGTTAAAAGACTTGAAAAACAGCAGGGAATATTACATTTTTATAGGACTCTATGAAGCTTAAAAACATCAGTGATAAGAAAGCAAGGAATACAGTCTTGAAACCACATGAGGATAGTCTTTTTTTGTTGTTGTCTAAACTATTCTCTTAAGCTCAAACACAGACCAAGAAAACCTAATAATGATGTAACTTCATAGAAAAGCTGTACCTTTATTGTTGCAGGCAATCCATTTGACATTTTCTGAGAAGGTCATGTCTCTGCCAATGAGGTAAGTGAAAACTCGTACCTGAAAACATTACATTTTACGTTACATATGAAATATAACACACTTTCTTGTTCAATCAAGTCTCAATCCTTATTGTGCTTTAATTTAGCTTTTTTTGAACATGACCATGAATATGTTCAATATGTTGAATATGTAATGTAGCTGTTTGTGAATTTAAAAAGTCAATAAAGTGTTTTTAAATACTGTCTTTTAAAGAAAGAAGTGATTCTAAACAACTTGAGTCCTCAATAAATAGTTTTTACAGTTCAGGTGAAAATTCTTAGAGTTTATATGACTGCAGCAGAACCACTGAAGTCACATATAATGTTTTAATAATGTTTTTGGTTGCTTTTCTGTACTTTGAATGCCTCAGGACCATTGCCATCTATGGTAATCAGAGAACTGTCAGATTTCATCTAAAAAATGTTCAATTGTGCTTCAAAGATGAACGAAGATCTGGAAAAATTAAAAGACCACATGAAAATTAAGTTTCTCTATATGTGTAGTTTATAATTATGTGCTTTATTCAGTAAACTACTGATAACATCTCATCCAAATGTACAACCCTAAATCAAAAAAGTTAGGACAGTATGGAAACACAAATAAAAAAAGAAAGTACTTATTTCCACAATTACTTTGACTTGTATTTCATTGCAGACAATATGGACACAAAATATTTTGTTTTGTCTGGGCAACTTCACTTCTTTTACAGATATAGCTACATCCTTTCTTGACTTTCAGACCTGCAACACATTCCAAAAAAGAGTTGGGACTGGGGGAAATATAGGGCTAATAATGAGATAAATTGGTTAAATAATGATGTAATTTGAAACAGGTGATGTCAACAGGTGATTGTAATTATAAATTGGTATAAAAGCAGCATCTTAAAAAGGTCTAGACTTTTAGGAGCAAATATGTGCCGAGAATCTCAAGTTTGCCAACAAATACATAAGAAAATTTTTGAAATATCTTTGAAATTATTGAAAATAAGGACATTTGGATATTTCATCTTCAACAATGTACAACATAACAAGATTCAAGCACTGGAGTAATTTCAGTGCATAAAGGACAAGGGCACAAATCTAAGCTGAACAAAGGTGATCTTTGATCCCTCAGATGACACTACATCAAGAATCATCATTCAACTATAAGCGATATCACCACATGGGCTCAGGACTACTTTGGCAAACTTTTGTCAGGTACCATAATATGTAGTTTCTTCCACAAATGCCAGTGAAAATTGTTGTGCAAAGAGGAAGCCCTATGTTAACAGTCTCTAGAAGCGTCATCAACTTCTCTGGGTTTAGAGCCATCAGGCATGAACCATCCCACAGTGGAAACATGTACTGTGGTCAGATGAATAAGTATTTTAGGTATTTTTTGAAAGAAATGGAAGCTGTGTGCTCCAAACCAAAGAAGAAAAGGATAAAAAAAGTCCAAAAACCAGTGTCTGTCATGGTATGGGGTTGTGTCAGTGCTCTTGGCAAAGTCAACTTGCACTTCTGTGAAGGCATCATTAATGCTGAAATGTACATAGAGATTTTGGAGCACAGTATGCTGCCTTCTTTTACAGAGAGGCCCATGCACATTTTAACAAGACAAAAAGCAAACATTCTGCACACATTACAAAGTCCTGCTGTGGAGGAAGAGGATACAGGTATTTAACTGGCCTGTCTGAAGTCCTGACCTGTTTCCAATAGAGAATGTGTGACACATTTTGAAGTACAAAATGCAACAAAGACCCCATACTGTTGCCCACCTTAAGACTTGTTTGCAGGAAGAATGGGACAAAATTACACCTGAAACACTTCATCACTTAGGCCCCATTTACACTAATGCGTTTTTAAAAAAAAAAGTTTTGCTACGGTTACGATATCCGTCCACACGACGCCGGAGTTTTTCGAGCGTCGACAACGGAGTGTTTTGGAAATGCTGGAGAGGCCGTTTTCATTATAAAATGCTGCTGCTCCGTCTCAGTGTGGATGGGGGGAAAAAAGACATCTGAAAACTGAGGTGGGGCTGCCGACATTTGCCTATCTGATTGGGGCTTTGCTCAATATTAAGTAGCCTACACACACAGTTCAGTCTCACATCCTCTCCCTGTAAGTTCAGACTTCGCAAGTTTGATATGGAAAACAGACCCTTGAGGACATGTCCGGTAAATCTTCAAAAGGGAACAGTGTACTTTATAACCCTATACACATCATCTTGGCTATGTTGTTTCACTTTCTTAACAATACAATGAAAACATGATTTAAGGAGCTGCCTATTTTAATTTTGATATTAACAACTAACAGACAGTAGAAATGCTGAGGCGTCGTGCTGCATCTTCACTGTATGCATATTTATAATAAAACAGAGCCTATATAACATCACTGCCTCCTTTCATTTTCATTGAAAATACGAAACGTATCCTCTGCTTTGCTGAATGTCAGTTTTAATAATCAATAATAGCCATTATGAAAGTATAACGCACAATAAGTTCACACATTATAGGAAATAAAGGCAAGCGATCAGTCAATATACAGAATGTACGTGGTTACATTAATTATTAACTTATCTTTGCGCTCAGCCAAAACACGTTACCTGTGAACAAGTTATTGATTCAAAAGACCAAAGTCGGGGAATATGTCGTTAGATATAGACAACAAGATTAATTAAATATCAAATTTAACAAATATAGTGAGATAAGATCCAGCGGGAGATGCTTGATGAGCAGTCCGACCAGCACAGCTCTCATCTGGGTAAAAATGCTGCAGCGCTTGCCAGAGAGTGTGTGTGTGGCCACGTGATGAGCGTTTTCAGTGTTTTGGTGTGGACGGAGAGCTGTTCAGAAATGCTGGGTAAAACGCGAGTGTGGACGCGAATCGTTTTCATTCTAAAACGCTGTTTTAAAACTAAAACGCACTAGTGTAAACGGGGCCTTAGTTTCTTCAATACCTAAATGTACCAAGTGTTGTGAAAAGGAATGGCAACATTACAAAGTGGTAAATGATTTAGAGTTCCAACTTTTTGAAATGTGATACCATATTTGGTGGAATAACTTTGATTTTCAGTCACAACAAAATAAAAACATTAGCTTTTCTGATGTTGTTTTCTGAAAATAAATATGATAAACAATGATGTCTTTACTTGAAATTTGTAAGAAATGTTTTCAGATCTTTACAGTATAAAAAACAATATTATAATTGTTTTCAAACCAAATAAATCCAGAAAACCTAAAAATGTGGTGCTTAATTTTTTTCCACAGGGGTACGTCATATGCTATGGCCTCCGTTCCCCTGTGGAGTGAGCAGATTGTATGTTACCTTCTTGTCAGGCCAGTTGAACTCCTCAAAAACTGACTGGAAATCCTCCATGGCTCCATCTGTGATCAGCATAATTGCTTGGTTGCACAGGCTGCCCTGACCATTTGCTCTGGCCTGGAGACAGGAAGAAAAACACGATGTCATGCAGAGGGTTGGCACAGGTTTGTATATTTGTATGAACAAGTATTGCAAATGGTACTAACGTCAGCGAGGATACGGAAAGACTCCTTCATGGCTTTTTTCACTTTAGCTTCCCCTTTTACATGGAGCTCATCCACAAGCAGCTTGAAATGCTGAAAGGTGAGAAAGGATGGAGGAACGAGGACAAAACGGATTAAGGATAAAGACTCAACGGATGTCACAAAGAAGAGGAAAACTTCCATTAATATCTGTTTCAGTTATTTGATCAGTGTTGGTATTAATTCATTTAAATTAAACTATTAAACATAATTTTGACCAAATAAAAAAAGGTCAGTATTAAATAAAACTATCAAAAAGTTCATATAATTACTAAAACTACAACAAAAACCATCTACAATTAAAATAGCATTCAAAATGTTAATATAGAGAGTAAAATATAAACAACACAACAAAAATATTCTCTTAGACAGCAATAAAAAATTCCATTAATATCCGTTTGAGAATTATTCTTTGTTTATGGTTTATGGATTTTTTAAATCTTGGCTTTCAGAATTCTCCAGCACTATACATTTAGAGAGACTTAGGCACAATCTTTCTGATAGCATTGCTGGCTTCGAAGCCACCTGGAAACCCTTTTTTTATTATCTGTCAAATGTCAAGGATAACAGTTTAAAGGAATGACCCTGTCATTGTTTGCAAGATCACCATATTACGTGTGCTCACTGGCCTAGAAAATATGTGTGTAACATTGTTAATCTATGTAAAAAAACTTTAGGAACTGATGTAAGGATGGTTCTAATATCTTTTTTTTTCCCTGTCTTTTGTCTTTTTTGTTTGCCTTTTCTTTTCTGTCTTAACAGTTGTTGTTGCTTTTTGTATTGGTCTGTGTTGCTTTAAGATAAAAATATAATATTAAAAAAATCAGTTTTAGTCTTTTGGCCAGGTTTGGTATTAATCAATTAATTAATTAATTAATTAATCTAAACTATTAAACATAATTTTAACTACATGAAAGAAACCTCAAAATGAAATCAAAAAGCGCATACAATTAATCACAAAATTACAGCCCTTCTGGTATGAAATAGCGACTGAAATAAAAAAAAAAAGACAACTGGAGTAGAATTGGACAACTCGTTTATTACATTAAGAAAATGAGAAAACAACTTGAGAAAATGGCAGAATTTATTCCAACTATTAACAAATACTTAATCCAAATACTTTTGGTAAGTAGTAGAAAAGCCATAATTCAAAAATGGTTTCAGGTTGAACATCCAACAAGGGTTTAATGGAAAGGAATTTTAAAGGAAATACACTGTATGGACAAACTGACTTTTAACCTAAAACTTGATTCAAAAAAAGTTCAACAAGTATTCCCAAAAATGGACTGAGTATGTTATTGTAAACAATATGTGATAATGTACTTTAAATGTATTATGACTTGATTTTTTAACCCATTTGTCAACTAATTTGTTCTTTGTTTTTTTTTTCTTCCCCTTTTGTCCTTTTTTTCTAAATAAAGGGAAAAAAGCGCATACAACTTTAAAAACGTAAAGGAAAAGCATCTACAAGTAAAAGATATTTCAAACTGTTAATATATAGAGGAAAAGTATATGAACATTCATTGATTTTCTTTTTCGGCTTAGTCCCTTTATTAATCTGGGGTCGCCACAGCGGAATGAGCCGCCAACTTATCCAGCACATGTTTTACACAGCGGTTGCCCTTCCAGCTGCAACCTATCTCTGGGAAACATCCAGACACACTCATTCACACTCATGCACTACAGACAATTTAGCCCACCCAAATCACCTGTACCGCATCTTTGGACTTGTGGGGGAAACCGGAGCACCCGGAGGAAACCCACACGAACACGGGGAGAACATGCAAACTCCACAAAGAAACGCCAACTGACCCAGCCGAGGCTCGAACCAGCGACCTTCTTGCTATGAGGCAACAGCACAACCTTCTGCGCCACCGTGTCGCCAGTATACAAACAACACAACAATAATATTCTCTTAGACAGCAACGTTAGCAAACATTAAGCATAAAAAACTTTCATAAAATAAAAAACTGAGGAATGATAGTGTAAAACTTAAATGAAATGACACGCAATTAACAAAATCCCCAAAATTAAAATGAAACCTTTATTGGCCATGGCAACTTTTTTGAAAATGAAACTTTTTATGCAAGCTTTTTCAAACTTAAACTCTAAACAAAGCTCAATGTTTTTGTTTTATTTATTTTGTGTCTCACTTGAAATGCAAATTTGCTACTGCTTTCCTTCACTGCTTTTACTTTAGAAGAAACTAAATAAAATCTCACGCAGCCAAAACGCCAGAAATGTCCAGTGCATCACAGTCTTACATGTTTAAACCAGTCAATGATAGAGTAGAAGAGGTTACAACTTCTAGACTGAACTAGATTGATTCTGAACTATAGACACGTGTCCTCAGCAGCCTGGATGTTCGTTGGTTAATCCAACAGCAGAACATTTGTGTTTTTTTTATTTGTTGTTGTTTTTCTGGCACACACAAGAGTGGTAAAACAGAAATGACTGCTCCTAGTGTAAAAGTTTCCCCTCCTACATCACTAGTACAGATAAATCTGAACGGCACATTTTTCCACATACGTGCAGAGAAAGGCTTGACCAATATAAAGTTACTGGGGTTTTGCTACATTTTCTGTACTGAGATGCACCGGGGATAAAAGTTGCTTGCCCCAAGTTGCTGATGTGAGAATGTGGGCCAGAGGATCTGTGTGAGCCCAGCCAACAGACGCTGAGTGACTTATATCATTATGAGCTCTGCTGACCCATCAACCTGTATTAAGAGCCAGTCTGTGGCTGTCCAGACCTGTCAAACTGACCTGCACTCTTTACTATGCAGATATGTCTTTTAGCATTTTATCAATTTGTGATTTCAACTTCTCTAAATTATTATTATTATTATTATTATTATTATTATTATTATTAATAATATTACTGCACTGAGTCAGAAATCTTTAGCAGTTCGTACATGCACCAAACCTAAGAGTTTTATTCATATCTGGTTGTATAAGGTTATTTTACAGAGAAATACAACATTTTATTCTCTAAAACATTCTTACATTTTTTTTCAGGCAGTATTTTCCGAATTATGAAGTGATGAAAAGAGATTCCCAAAAAATTCCATCAGAAACCATTGAAAATAGTCTTCTGATTTAGTGCTAGAAATGTATACAAATTAGTGCATGTTTAGTTAAGTAATGGTTAATTTGCATATTTAATTACTCTGCAGTCTCTTGTCTTAAGCTTAACGTTTTATAAATTCAATCAGAATGGCATTTTTAGAGAACTCCTGAAACTATAAAGGATATTGTGAAAATGTGAAAGATGAAACATGCACCTACAGTGATTTGACTGTCTGATCGCTCTATAATTCTTCCAGAGATTAGAGTTGGTCCCTGCCTGCTGCTCTCTGACATAAACAAGCAAAAGAGCTGCACATCAGATCAAATCAGCCACCGACGTCTCTAATCATGTGACTAAAAACAGGTCAGATAAAGACAGGACGTGTTTACTACAGCCTGTGAATAAAAAAAAAAATGCAATGCAAACATTTGCTTTCTTGAAGTGTATCTATATGTGTGTGTGTGTGTGTGTGTGTATATACATATATATATATATATATATATATATATATATATATATATATATATATATATATATATATATATATATATATATAGTAAATCTGTATTATATTTTTACGGTTTGTAATATTTAGTATTATTTGATGCTATTAATATATGAAATAAAAATAGCTAAAAAATAACAAAATTGTCTCAACAAGAGTGATTTCTTTGACTTCTTTTATATTTCTTATAATGGTTTCAATATTTTATGTAGATTTTAAAATCTATTTGTTATATATTTAAACGCTAGCTTGATAATATTTTATTTTTACATATTTTTTGTTCGATTTTAATAAGCTATAATAGCCCATGACAAGTTACATCTAAAATGTTTACTTTTATTAAAATTAAAAACACATATTTTTATTTATAGCATTTGTGTATAAGTAAACATATATATACGTATCAATATACATATTGATACGTATATATTTCTCAGAAATAAACATTGATTTCTAAGTAAAGTCAACATTTATACCAACAAAGCCAGCACAATATTGCAACACTGGCTCATGAAACATGTCTTTTTAAACAATTTTAGATTTTAGACTTTTGTTTATATGATTTGAATATTTATGGTGGCTTAAGAAAGCCAACATACTGTTACACTACATAAACTTATTCTTCTTCCATCTTCTTCTTATTAGACTATTTTAAGAACGCATCTCCTCCTAGACTGTTCATACTACAACCACCAAACTATACTGAATCTTTTTCTACTGATCCGACTTACAGTATTCCCAAAATTGACCCGGAAAATTCTGTAAAAGTCCCATTGACTTAACATTGGACCAAACTTTGTGTCCTCATAATTTTGCGCCAGACTGTCATACAGGCTTACGGTTGGGTTCATTTAACTCAGACTACCAATCTGCTAATCACTGATGATCTTTCAACTTACAAGCCACACCCTAGCAACTGTCCTATAGACTTACATTATAAAACTGCCATTGACTTTACAATGGACATAGTAACAACATACTAATCATAATAGCAACATGCTAATTTATACTATTAACATACTAGCAAAATGCTTATTCATACCATAGATATTTACACTAGATGTCGCCTGCTCTGTTGTTGTATATTGGAAGTAATGCATCAATAAATCCACCATTTTAGTACAGGGTAGCGCTTCTTTGAAATGAACGCTGGACCAAGCTGCAGTGGAGCACTGTGGGCATCCATAGCGAGAGATATACACATATACACATATATCTATGATCGGGAGTTTTCCTGGTGGTCTCAACGCAAATATTTGTTTTTAATTACGAAAATTATAATTTTACATCACTTTTCTACATTGATGGATAAGTGACTGCATGGGCATTGCTGACAAAGAGTGTGTGTTTGTGTGTATGTAAATGTATTATCCTTACTCCTGTTAGATTTGATCTAATCCGTGTCCTGAAAAACACCCCCTCACCTGCTTTCACTCATACTGACGGAGGGAGCGATTCGTTTGTGAATGAATCTCCGTTGAATGACTCCTTCACTTAGCTGACAATAATACACGTTTCTGGCACCACAGCGTCTAGCAACATGCTAATTCATATTAGAACCAAGCTTATAACATGCTAATTTAAGCTAGAATCATGCTAACATAATGCTAATTCATACTAGAACCATGCTAATTTATGCTAGCAATACCACATAAAACACCCTAGCAATGCCTTAGCAACTACTCAGAACACCCTACCAACCTTCTAGCAACACCTTAACAACTACCTGGAACACCCTAGCAACCACCTAGCAACACCTTAGCATCCACTTTGCACCACTCAGAACACCCTAGCAAATGTCTTGCAATGCCTTAACAGCCAGTCAAAACACCCTAGCAACGCCTTAGCAACTGCCTAGCAACCACTCAGAACACCCTAACAACCATTAAAAATACCCTAGCAACCACTTAGCAACCTATCAACCGCCTAGCAAGAAACATGCTAATGCATGCTAGAAACATGCTAACCTATATGTAGTTATGACCATTTCAAACTTCTCAAAAAGGACTTCAATTATTTAAACTTTTAAACTACTTCAAACTTTTTAAACTTCTCATGAGGCTTTCTCAACCCACCATAAAGTTTATCTAAGTTTATCTTTACTTTTCTAGTTTATCTTATAATTCTATTTATATTTTATATAAAGTAAAGTGAATTTGGAAATGTTTTTGTAATTCCTGTTACAAAGGTTCAAATCAAATTAAATGAAATTATGATGAATTTATGGCTGCACGGTGGCGCAGTGGTTAGCAGGTTCGCTTCACAGCAAGAAGGTTGCTGGTACGAGCCTTGGCTGGGTCAGTTGGCATTTCTGTCGCGTAAGTTTCCTCCAGGTGCTCTGGTTTCCCCACAAGTCCAAAGACATGTGATAAAGGTGAATTGTCTGTAGTGTATGTGTGTGAATAAGTGTGAACGGATGTTTCCCAAAGATGGGTTGCAGCTGGAAGGGCATCCACTTTGTAAAACATGTGCTAGATAAGTTGGCGGTTCATTCCGCTTTGGTGATCCCAGATTAATAAAGGGACTAAGCCGAAAAGAAAACTAATGAATGAAATTATCAGTTGCCTATAATGATAAAAAAAGAATAAATAAATGGAATAATGAATGAAAAAATGAATTAAAGTATTTAAATGAATGATACTGTATTATATTTGTATTGTTTGTAATATTAAATATAATTTGCTGTTATTTATATATAAAATCAAATTGCAACAAAACCAGCAAAATTGAACAAAATTGACTCAATAGATGTGATTTGATTATTGTTATAGTTCTTTCAAATATCTCATATCATAAGTGGTTTTAATATTTTTATATTTTAGCAGGACCCCATAATAATAATAAGAAAAGAAAAACGAATGAATGGTTGAACGACAGCAACACAGTGCAGAGTGAGAGCATCTGAGGGAACGGCAGGATCTGATATCCAGCAGGGCTGATTGGAGTCACTGGCTTTAGTTTGAAGCTCAAGTGAAGTGGATAATAGACTTACCTCGCGGTTATCCAAATCTGCCTGCACCAACGTTCCCTTAAAACACGGCTCCACGTAGCTCACATAATCAGTGTACTAAAGAAAAGGACAAATCATATTTTAGAATGCTTTAATGTTACAAGCTGTTGCTAAAAAAAACTAAAAGCCTAAACATGCTCTTACAGCGATAACATTGACAAAGTCGTTTTCCCCGAGTGTGTCCAGGATGGTGTTGATGGTGTGTTTGGCGATGGTCATTTTTAGGCCCTTCATGCTGCCGCTCACATCCACCACAATCACGAGATCTTTAGGGGATGTGGCGGCCTGGATGTACCTGCAGCACAGAGACGACAATAATATACTAGAAACATCTACAAATTGTGTAATCATTTAAAATATTAAATTTTTTAAGTATTTTATATGCATTTGCTTGAATTTCATGTTAACTTTCTGATAAAATAAAATACTGGTTCATTCCGCTGTGGCAACCCCGGATAAATCAGGGACTAAACTAAACTAAACTAAACTAAACTAAACTAAACTAAACTAAACTAAACTAAACTAAACTAAACTAAACTAAACTAAACTAAAATAAAAAGGGACTGAGCCAAGAAGAAAATGAATGAATAAATGAATGAAAATAAAATAATCTAAAATAAAATAAAACTGGTTAATTCC
Organism: Danio rerio; assembly: GCF_052040795.2. Classification (NCBI taxonomy): domain Eukaryota; kingdom Metazoa; phylum Chordata; class Actinopteri; order Cypriniformes; family Danionidae; genus Danio; species Danio rerio. The sequence continues at coordinate 20,375,338 of NC_141045.1, forward strand.
GCTGTGGCGACCCAAGATAAATCAGGGACTACGCTAGAATAAAATAAAATAAAATAAAGAGCGACGCAGTATGTAACATGTTTTCTCACAGCAAGGAGGTTGCTGGTTTGAGCATCAGCTGTGTAGAGTTTGCATGCTCTCCCCGTGTTTGCGTGGGTTTCCTCTGGGTGCTCCCGTTTCTCTCACAAGTCAAAAGACGTGTGGTATATGTGAATTGAGTGTGCTAAAATTGACGAGTGTGTATGGATGTTTCCCAGTGATGGGTTGCGGCTGGAAAGGCATCCGCTGCATAAAAACATTTGCTGGATAAGTTGGTGGTTCATTCCGATGTGGCAACCCCAGATTAATAAAGGGACTAATCCAAAAAGAAAATGAATGAATAAATAAAATAACTAAAATTAAATAAAATAAAAAAATTAAATTAAATTAAATTTAATTTAAAATTTTAATAAAAAAAAAAATAAATAAATAAAAAAAATAAAATAAAATAAAGTTAAATTAAACTGGTTCATTTCGCTGTGGCAACCCCTGATAAATCAGGGACTAAGCTAAAGGAAAATGAGCGAAATAAAATAAAATAAAATAATGATGATCTAAATATTGTTATTGATAAAATATTGACATATACATTTGTCATATAAATAACAGATTTAAAAGTAACTAAGGAAAAAAGAAACATCACATTCTTATAATTATTAACATTTTAAACTTTTTAAAAGGAATTCTACTATTTCAGTTAAACATTCTGTCATTTACAATTTACAATTTTTTGTTGTTGTTGTTGAACAAAAGAAGAACTTGTGTTGGAAAATGTTGGAAACATTGACATCAATAGTATTTTTTCCTACTATGAATGGCAATGGCTACTGGTTTACAACATTCTTAAAAAAATCTTCTTTTTATGTTCAACAGACAAAAAGGAAATTTAAGCAAGTCTAAAAAGCACTTGGAGGTGAGTTAAAGATGAGTACATTTTTCCTATTTGAGTCTAAACTAACAACTGTGACACAAGGTCATTGTGAATACAGTCTTGTTTTATTTAATAAGTCCACTTTAGGTTTTTATTCTTAGCTTTATTCGATTTTACTTCAATCATTTGCTTTTGTATAAACAGACACGTACGCCGTTAGCGTCAGTCCTACTAACCTGGTCATTGAGCGGTTAACCACTTAAGACTAAGATTAAAGTCTTTGGGTGGGATCAGGGTCTAACTGGCCACAAGCAGACATTTGGGTGGCATCCACATAGATAATCCTGCACTGCCCGCTGGCTCAGGAAAAGACCTTCCTGAATCCAGATCAGCTGGCATACACTTTCTTTCTCATATGAATGAATCAAGCTGACTCCATCAAACTGACTGTTGTTTGGGTTTTAAGTACAACGCTTTTTGACTTGACTTACCAGTTTCTGTTTCTGCAGTCAAAAGACACAACACCGTTAGCATCAGGGGTCCATCGGATTCCTGAAAGAAGCAAATACAAGCAAAACTTTATATTTTCTTGCCTTAAAAATGCTCAACTGAATGAATAGTTCACCCAATAACACAATTTTGCTGCTATTTCACTCAGGTCATCCAAGTTGCTGAAATATGTAGTTGATAAAAATGCATATTATACAAAGCGAAGCTAATAGAAAACAAATGGTGCATACAAGCCTTGTCATTTCTGGGGTGAAAAATCCAGGTTAACTCATGATACGATATTATGACAATATTGACATATCATTACAATAATAATTACGATACAATTCTGCAATTATATAGTTAATAAGAAACAATGTAAAACAAGAGCACAGCTGTATTTTTAATATTTATAATGTGAAATCATGCATAATTACATGACAGGACTTGGGCTTCAGACTGGGCTAAATCCTGAATTTATACTTTTGTGTCAAGTGAAACTGATAGACTATGCATGTCGCTGATGCCATCATGAGCCGTTTTTTTAAGTTCTGTCTGCATTACTCCACAATAACATTTCTGAAATCCTAGTTGACAGTGCGGTTTCTATGTTTTTTCACAAGTGTTTTAAGTTTATCCTGAAAAAGCAGGCAGTGCTACTGTAAAGCTGCAGCCATAGTGCACTTTTCGCCCCATCGACTTCCATATATATGCATGTGATTGTGGCAGATCGGAAATGCAAGCTTGTGTGACTAATTTTTGCATGTCGCTGTGTTGGAAGGTTCTCGCTTGGGGAACTCGATTACTTCTTTAATGTTTAATCATCTTGTTTAATCTCTCACAACAGACTTTCACATGCTTAAACTCTAGTGACAGCGGCTTAACTACTGTACTGACTTAGGCAGGAACCAGTAAACCTTCAACTACATAAATTACAATATAAACAAAACAAGAGTGGACACAAATTTTTAGCCACCAGATATTATCGATATTTCATTAGTAGCTATGTTTCCATCCAAAAATGTGACTTAACTGTATGAGCAAAACTGGATTATCTCATAAAAGACGTCGGAATAAAGCAGCGTTTCCATCTAATGAGTCAAAGCAAACAAAATCGTCACTTCCTTATTTTCTGATGAAAAATATCAACAGTAAAAATGGAATTTGCTGCGTGAATCTTTTCTTCATTTAATAAATTATTTGCACCTCGGAACGCAATCCTGACACAAAGTGAATGCACAGTGGCGTTTGAAGGCGTGAGATGCAGAGCACAGACGCTCTTGATTCTGAAGGTCATTAATATTATAATAACACAATACCGAAATGGTTAAGGCATTTTAGAATGACCAATGCAACATTTCAGATGTTTTAAAATGTGGTCAACCTGCTGGTTTGTCAATTTACACACTTATCATCACACGATCTCTTATAACAAAATCACATGACCTTTTTTATACTGGAATTTGTTCGGTAAAAGTGTTACCATCATAGTTTAGAGGCCTTTTCTTACCGAATAAAACGTTTATCCTACTCAGTGATTTTGGCATTTCCTTTAACCAATTTTTTTATGCACATTTCCAAAATGTGCAGAAAAATAGGTAGATGGAAAAGTAGCTACTGATTATCACTTTTGTTAATTATCACTAATAATTATTAAGCAGGGTTCTCTGCACACTGTGACTTTACTCTCCCTCCAGCCGAAATTACGGTGTGGAGTAAAGTGGCTTTCACACGAGACGCGGAAAGCACTGCACAATAAAACCCATTCATTTCTATGGCTTGCACCACACAAGTCTGGTTTATTGCTATTCCAACAAAGCGCAAAAAAAGCAGTGAAGAGCCTTGTTGTGTTTTTCTGACTAAGCATCAGTATTCACTGGTAGTTGTCTGATTTTATATTTCAAGATACTAGTATTCAGCTAAAAGTTAAATTTAAAGACTAAACTAGGTTATAGGTTAACTTAAAAGTTAGGATAATTAGGTAACACATCGTATAACAATAGTTTGTTCTGTAGACAATCGAAAAAATATTGCTTAAGTTAATAATATATTATTTTAAAAAAATTTAAAAAGTAAAAACTGTTTTTGATCTAGCTGAAATAAAAAAATAAAACTTTCTGCAGAAGAGAAAAATATTATAGGAAATATTGTGAAAAATACCTCGCTCAGTTAAAAATTGTTTAGGAAATCGTCACTTTACAATTATAAGGTTCTATCTGACATTTTTGTCAAAATTAAGTTATTGACATTTTCTTATTAAATTACAACTTATTTACATTATGGGATGTTTTTTTATAAGTTGTTTACATTTTAAGACTTTTTATTTAAAAAACAAATGCTACACACACACTGTTTGCTGTCATTCATTCATTTATTTTCTTGTCAGCTTAGTCCCTTTATATTTCCAAGGTGACGAGATATTTGAAAAATAATTAAAATTCACAGGAGGGCTAGTAGTTTTGACTTCAACTGTATATCTTGAGGACCTAATGGTAAGTTAATTAACAGCACACTTTCACTTTTCTTCAACCTATCCCTTTAAAGATTTGATTTACTCGCCCTCTTGTCATTTCAAACCCAAAACCAATTAGTTCATCTTCAGAAAACAAAGGATATTTTTAATCAAAAAATTGTATGTCCCCTATTGATAGTCTGTTCACCCAAATCTCTACCATGTCAAATCATTCATAAAGAGATTAAAACAAAAATATGAATCAAGCAGTTTAATCCAGGTCTTTTGTAGAAACATGACTGCTTTATATGATAAACTGATTCACTGAACCAAAAATCCACATTGGTCAATGAACAGAATTTTAAATCATCATGCAAATTTGGCCACTCTGACCCAGTTATGCTTCTTCTTACAAATCAAGCAGGTTTTGTTGAGCTTCTGTTTATGTTCACTGATAAAAGAAACAGTTTTATATGTCAATAAATGACTGAATTAGTTATTTTTAATTTCTTTATGAGAATGTGGATTTTGGGTTAACCAGTTGCTGTTATTTTGGGATTCTGGGATACTTATTGTATTCCAACTGATGAGAGGTGCTATACAAGCCACAGGGACCGATCATTGTTTTCATATTTCACTATTTCTTTTGTTTGATCAAACATAATTCACTGTGTTTGGACCACGTCAGACAAATAAAAGGATTACTTATGCACATCAACTTAAAAACAGAGGAGAAATGGCCCTGTAGCACACAGCATAAGGTGGGAGATGACAGCTGTCTGTGCTATCTGGGGCTGCTTAGTGATCATAAATGTATTGTTTTCAATTCTGCGCCATGGAAACACCTTGATTCATTCTGCAACTGTTTGATATGTAAATAAAATTCAGTAAAAAGAATGCTAGAACCATATGAGCACTAACAAGAGCTTTCATTTGAGCTATAACTTGTACATGTGTACATATGAAAAATATGAAAATAAACCAATGTAAAATACCTAGCTCGGTATCCAAAATACTGTGTATTTCAGTGTAAATAACTTTTTGTACTGTAGAATAAAAACCAAAGTGATGCATATGTACATAAAATATAGATTCTACACTTTCAAACGAAACCACTTATGGAGGTCTGGTGCAATGCTAGCCTTTTAAATCTTAAAGCGAAAGTCGACATCACGGACCTGGTACCGGGTCCACGGAGTTTAACTGGTCAACAGACTTTCGGTCCTCTTTTGTTTGTTTGGATAATAACATTCATAACCATAACCATAACATTTGAATCATATCATCAGTAAATAATGACATCCCTTTTAAGAGTGTACAATCTCATTTGAGTCTTAAAAGTTGCTAAGCAATACTAAGCAGAAGTGATTAAACCTGGATAAAGTCTGAAGAAACCCGTTTGGCTGCAGAAATACTGCCAGGTGAGCGTGGGATCTTTCTGGAAGTTATTGATGAAGATGTCGTTCAAGGCCTCTGACATGTACACTCCATTGAGAATATCTGGATCTGCAAATAAACATGACTGAAATTAATATTAGATGTAAATGCAGTTCAAATGTTGCATTTGTACAAAATTATAAAAAAAAATAATAAATAAAAAAATAAATACACTTCTGCAAAACATACACATTGCTTTTAAAACTATTAATGCAAAAAAATATGTAATTGATACAAGTAACATAAACATCCATTTTAATCCTGTGTACGTTAAAGGTAAAGGACACTCAAAAAAAAAATCCATTTATTCAAGTGGCCTCCAAACATTTTAGTTTATTTTTTCCATTGAACACAAAAGAAGATATTTTGAAGAATGTTGGAAACTGGTAATCTTTGATTTGCATAGTCTAAGTAGAAGTGAAAGTCAATGGCTAATGGTTTCCAAGATTTTCATAATTTTCGTCAGCGTGAGTAAATAAGAACAGAATTTTAATTTTATGGGTAAGCTATCCCTTCAGTGAAAGGGGCACAGATAATATGGCTATTTATTATGCATTTTAATTTTTTTTAGTTCACCCAATTGCAGAATAAAAATGCCCTTATATATATATATAGGAGTACTTTAATATGAAGCTAGTCAACTACTGAATGACTTACAAAACACCCTAAATTTGTGTTGTTGAATAAATGTTTTTAAATAAGTAAAAGGAGGACTAAATATTCTTACACAATATCAGACACAAAGCCCATAGAGATTCTCATTATATGCTGTCATACCTTTGTTGTAGACATTAGTTGGAACTTGGATGTCGCTCATTAAAGTGTTCACTGCAAGTTTGCTGAAATGGTTATTTTCCTCCAAAGGAAATTCGCCTCCAAGTTCAATGAAATTTCCCTCTTCATCCATAGTGTTCACCAGGAGTGCATTAAAGTAGTCAAACTGAAAGATACAGCAAAAAATGACCAAAAATATTTGACATTAAAATATAATTTATAAAAGATCAATTTATAATTCTATAACAAAATATTAAAATATGTGTAGTTGAATTATCTGTCAAAGATAACTAATTTAGTTAAATCAGGTTTAATCAATTACATTTATAACAACATATAAAACATGCTTAATAGAACAGTTCACCTAAAATAATGATTTACTCATCATTTACTCTTCCTCAAGTGGTTCTAACGATTTAGGAGCTATTTATTTATTTTTTCAGTCGAACATTACAATAGGATATCAAGAAGAATATAAGTAACTGGTAACCACTGGCATCCATTGTAGGGAAAAAATACTATGAAGTTAATGTTTACAGGTTTCCAACATTCTTCAGAAAATCAAAAGAAAGAAACTCAAACAGTATACAACAAGTGAAAGATGAGTAAATGGCAGAATTAATTATTTTGTGTCAATTGTCCCTTAAATACCAAATCACTATATATACAGTTGAAGTCAGAATTATTCGCCCTCCTGTTTATTTTCCCCCCAATTTCTGTTTAAAGGAGAGAAGATTTTTTTCAACACATTTGTAAACATAATAATTTTAATAACTCGTTTCTAATAACTGATTTATTTTATCTTTGTCATAATGACAGTAGATAATATTTTACTAGATATTTTCAAGACACTTCTATACAGCTTAAAGTGACATTTAAAGGCTTAACCAGGTTAATTAGGTTAACTAGGCAGGTTAGGGTAATCAGGCAAGTTATTGTACAATGATGGTTTCTTCAGTAGACTATCAAAAAAAATTTTGCTTAAAGGGGCTAATGATTTTGTCCTTAAAATGGTTATTCTAGCCAAAATAAAACAAATAAGACTTACTCTAGAAGAAATAATAATTTTAGAAATACTGTGAAAGTTCCCTTGCTCTGTTAAACATAATTTAGGAAATATTAAAAAAGAAAACAAAAATCCAAACAGGGCTAATAATTCTGACTTCAACTGTATATAAATATTTAAATTTACCTGTAAAGATGAATTAAATTCATGATACAGGTCAGCATCCTCAGCGGTGTCTGCAAGCCTCTGAGAACAAAGAGAATTATTAAGTTAATTAAGTTAAAACCAACGGCCAATGAAATCCCCTAAAATTACAACAACAACAACAAACAAAACAAAAAAAATAGTGACATACAATATATTGGTGGTTATATCGGCATTGAACAATAAATGTTTATTTTTAATTTAATAGTTTAATAGTTTAATTTAAAACTTTAATAGTTTAATATTTTTAATTTAATAGTTGTTAATGTAAAAATGTTTGTTTTTATTGACTTCCAAGTATACAGCATTATTATATATCTGTATTGCAAGATTTAACTGCACATCAAGAATTAATGACAACACTTTACATTTTTTCCCTTAATAAACCAGTAATTATTAATAGTAGCTAAGGTAGTTGTAGTAATAGTTATTTTATGAAGGCAGGGGAAAGCATCTAGAATAAGGCATTAACATTTGCTTATAAGTACTTATAAATAGTAATTATGTGAATAATATGAATATGAATTAAACACCTAGATAATCATTAATATGTTTTCCTCAATTGAAAGGATTTTGAAATTAACAGTTACTATAAACAATGCTGTATACTGACCTTTGCTGACCTCATCTTGCTGCCGAGCATTCTTTCGATTTCTTCTGCAAATTCTAGCACTAATTCGGATCCATCCAAGTCCTCTATTCTGATGATGGGCTCAACATCTTTAAGTTTCTGGACAAACAGAAAAAAAAATTCAGAACTGTGATTTTCTGTACATAAAAAGGTGCAAAAGGTTCTACTGGGCTGATTGCACATGCAAAACATTTGCAGAAACATTTTAAAACAACAACAAAACAAACATTTCCATTTATGTTTACCTTTTGAAAGAGAGCAGCTCCTGAATACTTTGATGCAATTGCATTGATTTGCTCTGAAATGGTGAGGGCCCATTTCTGAACCCTATAGACAAAACACACAACAAAGCAAAACTATGTAAAACAAAACAAATCAAAGGATGCAAAACAAAAGCATAGCAAGACAAAGCAATACAAAGAAAATTTAACTAAACAAAACCACAGCAAAACAAAAGCAAAAAGCTAATAACAATCACAATGGAATGCAAAGAAAAGAAAAGAAAAGAAAAGAAAAGAAAAGAAAAGAAAAGAAAAGAAAAGAAAAGAAAAGAAAAGAAAAGAAAAAGCAAACAAAACCACAGAAAGCTAAACAAAACCATGCAAGAAAAAGCAAAAAGCAAACAAAACCACAAAAACAGAAACCCAAAGCAAAGCAAAAAAGAAAACAAAAAGCAAATAAAACCTCATCAACAGAATCCAAAATAAAACAAGGCAAAGAAAAACAAATACCAAACAAAGCCACAACAACAGAAACCAAACCAAACAAAAAATAAATAAATAAATAAAAACAGATTGACTGTGCAACATTTCTCAAATGCCTTTGTACTGAGCATTCAGGCAAAAAAAATAATAAAAAAATAATAAAAAATAATAAATAATAATAATAATAATAATAATAATCACCCTGGTAAAACATAAAACTATTATAGTTATTGTTATTTCTTTAAAGTTCACATTAGCTCTGATCAGCCTCTCAGCTGCCAGTCTATAAATATACATAATTGTCTTAGTTTGCAGGTGGCCCATAATCACTTGATGGGATTCCAAGTAATCTATTGATCTCAGACTATTTACAGTGAATGCAGACCTTGCTGTCTGAAAAGCCAAATACAAACAATCTTATACATTAAAAGTAAAATGATAATACTGTAATATAAAGACCTCAAATACACTCTATAATAGAGCATCACTGTTTTTCTTGATGTATTTTGGATAAAACTATCCCTATATCATGTGTGCACCTGGACGTTTCCCCCCTAGTTTTTGGTTGACTTACCCCCTGATATGCACATTTTTAAAAGCTCTGACTTATTTCATCCTATTTCACCTTATTTTCACCATCAAATGTGAAGCCTGATATTAATATATATGTAAATTTTATTTAATGACTATTATTTAATATGATTTGAGTCTAATGTTTCTGTTTTATTGTTGGATTCAAGAAGTTGTATTTTATGGCACTGGTATACTGTAAGACTTTGAATATTTTATATATTTTTTCCTATTTCTAAGCACCACATAATTTCTTATATATTTTTGTGTATGTTATGAACTGGATGCTTTTAGATTCCCTACATTTCATTCTAGAAAAAATAAAGTGTTAACTAAAAAACTAATTGTGGTTGGTCATTAAAAGCACTGTCAGCATCTAGTCCTATATAATAAGACAAATCAGGACCATGCTAATGTGATCAGGCTCAATGTTGGAGTATATCTTTGTTGACCTGACGGAGTCTGGTATCGTCATGGAGGTTAATAGACCGTATGGCCCTATTCCACTAAGCAGTAGGATTCGATACGATATGGTACAGTGCGTATTTATGTCTGACTTTACTGTCAAAGACACCAAAAAAGCAAACTATACCGTACCACTTGTTGAGTACCCATTCCAAAGGGCACCAACAAGCACAACAGAATTGAACAAAAAGCGTGGAGTTACAGTCAACCCCGGATACTACAAGCCAGGAGAAAAACAACACAGGAAGTGCCATAAATATACAGCTGATTAATCAACGTAGCACTGTTTTTCTTTTTTGACAGAAAAGAAATGGGACTGTGAGGCATAGAAATAGATTTGTTTAATGAATTATACTGTTGTTTAACAATATACTGATTGTTCAGCTGCAAAAACATTAAATGGTCAATGTTAAAAATATGAACCTCTTGTGACATTGTAAGGCTATAATATTCCCTTACAGTCTCTATCCATGTTAAATTTAAAATACTGAGATCCAAGATAAGATGTTCTGAACACTTTTAACTATTAAAGCAAGGAAAGCAAATACAACTGGGCAGTCAAATACAGCTCATTGCACATACAGTATAACAAGACTTGTTATATTAGCATAGTCAGGGTTCAACGCTAAGGACTTTTTCAAATGGCCTGACCAGGCCAATAGTTCAGATTTTTACAGGCCCTGTCAAAATGTTCACTTGCCCCACCAAAAAAAAGTTAATAGCTAATTCTTAGCAAAACTCCTGACTTTAAATATTTTAAAAATGTTAATAAATATAAAATGATTAAAATTCTAAAGGTTATGCAAACAAATAGATCAGTATGGAAAACAGGTATTTTATTGCAGTTCTAAATTATTTAACAAAAGGTGGCTGACTTGCCAAACTGACGGCAAACTGTGCTAAACATCACTTGCTTTTTTTCGTTGTGTTGTACTCACATAAATGTCTTCTTCAAGACGTTAGAAACAGACATGTTTTTTAAACCTCATAATGTGATGTTGCCACCATTGTGCCATCTCTTCGCTACACTGGTTGTTACCAGGTTATGGGAAAAATAACGTGCTCACAACATCCAATCAGATAAGAGAAACTGAAAAAAAGTATGATGTTTACAACATCACAGAGATGGTGGCATTTAAAGGCTTAAAAGCACAAACTGTTTCTCCATTCTAAGTGGACTATGCTATCCAAAACCGTGCCCAGGCCCGTTTCCCGGATCGTCTGAGAAGTGTGAGTGCGCTGAATCGGCTCAGGCACGGTTCACTTGACCGGCCCTGGCCCGGTTGGAAGAGGTGGGCCTGAACGCAGTTCACTTGGGCTTTGGCGCGATACGTTTGTAGTATGACTGCAAAACGCGCCATAGCCCAAAACTGAAAGCAAGACGTGACTTTAAGGGACTGTTCCATATGGATTTATTAATCATTCTTACTGTTCAGTGAAAGCAAACTGCCGTAGTTTATTAAAGACACAAACCCCTCACTGCACGACAGCTGCACGCCTTCAGCAGACGTCCTCATTCCTGCAGCACGAGGGCTTTATGATTGTTTATGAGCACCAAAAGTGGCAGATCTGATCTGTGAAATATCTGACTGCGTGTCACTGCATCCCCTAAGGACTGTTTGGCGAAATATTTGACTGCGTGTCACTGCATAACGAACGACTGAACCGGTATAACTAGAGAAATCTCCACTGTGCTGCTGAGTGAGAACGCTTCTCACTGAACAGCGCAGCATCGATGACGTAAGCGTGACGAGGCCCGATTGTGGTGTGAGTGCGGGCCGTCGGGCGAGACAGGAGGGGGGACAAGCGTGCTTTGGCCCGGTTCGAGGCAACTGTACCTAGTGTGAGTACGGCCTAAGACTGTCGTAAGCTAATTAAATTTTAGTGACAAGGCATTACTAGCCCAATTTGGGCCAGTAACGATCATGTCTACTGTCACAAGCATTGTTCACGCTGGCCCTGGGCCATCGGGCAATCCTTATTGTTGAGCCTGATAATGCAGTGTAGTTCTGTATATTAAACTGCTATTACAATTTGGGATCGGTAAGAAAAAAAATTTATACTTCTATTAAAAAATGCAATTTTCTGCAAAAAATATTTAAATGACATATTTAAAATGAGCTGAAACGACACAACTCTTGAGTTTTGAGTCTTAATTGTTTTATGCTCAATCAACTTAAATTTCTTAAAAGTTTACCTAAAGGATCATGTTGTCCTAACACAAATCAATTGTGTGGAACCTAGCTTGTTTTACAATGTACTTATCAATGATTACTGAAAACAGCATGATTTCCATATAAACAATTAAGCTACTTGTAGCACTTATAATATCCAATATTCATAACTGATCGCATTAATATTATACTTTACAATATTAATTCATTCATTTTCTTTTCGGCTTATTCCCTTATTAATCAGGGGTCCCCACAGCGGAATGAACCGCCAACTTATCCAGCACATGTTTTACGTAGCGGATGCCCTTCCAGCTGCAACCCAACACTGGGAAACACCCATACACTCCTGCATTCACACCCATACACTACGGCCAATTTAGCTTACTCAGTTCACCTATACAACATGTCTTTGAACTTGTAGGGGAAACCGGAGCAAACTCACGCCAACACGAGGAGAACATGCAAACTCCACATAGAAATGCCAACTGACCCACCCGAGGCTCGAACCAGTGACCTTCTTGCTGTGAGGCAATCATGCTACCCACTGCGCCACCGTGGTACCCCACTTTAAAACATAATACATAATAATGTGCTTTCAATGTGGACGGGTAATTCAACACAGCAGTTTCATTGTTGAATTGTTGCAGTTATATAAAATCTAAAAGAAAATGTAGGGATTAAGGTCAAAATAAAAAGGAAGCATGTTGTTAGAAATAAATCCTGTGTGATGAAATATGCTTGTGGTTTCGTGCTGAGTTGGACTTTTACACATAACGTGATAAAAACTAAATGTATGAGATAATGTGAATAATGTGACACTGCCTGTGATATTCCTGTGTGCTCTGAGTCTGGCCTGTAGGACCATCTGTGAACTAGCTTGTGTCTGGCTGGCATCCAGAAGGTATTATTAATGGTATGAGCAGAGCAAACAGAGCCAGGATATTAACCTACTATTCGAAAATGTCTGTATATTAAAAGAAGAAACCCATGGTAAATCTGTCATAGTTTTAAAGCTACTTTTACAATCCGTGCGAACACGATTAAAGCTAAAAAGGCCAACAGGCGGCCATTAGCTAATATTCATATTAATACAAATGTCTCAATAAAACAGCTGCAAAGTACAAGTCAGATCGAAGATCAGGTAAAAACTGTATTGTGTTCAATGGTGCACTTTCAATAAATCCTCATGATGGTTCACAGTCATCATCCTGAATTTTTGAAAATTTATGATGTAATAAAGCATCATTTACTGAAATCACGTGACCTTGGCATTCCAAATAAAGGATTCGTAAAGATTTCGAAGTTCCATCACTATACATATGCATGCACAATATAATAAGACTAAGATTTTCAAAATACACATTTTCAAAACAAAATCTCTTCACATTGTTTTTCAAAATGAACTAAAAACCCTTCACACATGCCTAAAAATGGATATTTAATACGCATGTGCCATGGGTAGTGTATGACATCATCAATTTCCCAAAAGCATGTTTTTTTTTTTATTTAGAGAGACGATAATGGTGGTATTTTCAAAAACTTTTGCATTTTCAGAGCCCCAAAATTCCTGTTGTTGTGCAAAAAAAATCTATTTGAAGTTTTCAGCTTATTTAGTAGAATTTACTGTCATGTGAACATACTGTGAATGGACAGTTTACCTAAATTTAATCACATGTTGCATCTCCACCTTTAAATATATTCATGCTGCTTATGTACTGTACTGTATGTTGAAGACTGTCTGCCATCTGCTATTCCACTGAACGACTTCCAAGCCTCGTGAGAACTGAATTTTACACCTCAGCAAACTCAGGGATTCAGGGAATTACTAAAAATGATCACACAACTCTCAGAGCAATTTCTCTTCCTGTCTCATTTGAAATGCTAATGCGTATGAAACTGAAGACGGCACAGTGCAAATTAGACCTGAAATAGTCTGTATGGTCTTACAAGCAACTACTAAACCATTGATGGAAAGAACCCACACAGTCACTAAATTAATATAAATCAGTATTTTAATATCATGAAAACAACTTTTAACCTGTAAACCCATCAATTGAATGCTTGTTTTAGATGCAAAACTTACGTTTCAGGTGGAATCTTCATTTGGGCATGAGTAAACATGCACATCCAGCCTGTGGAGAGCAACAGAAATGTGACCCAGGAAGACCTTCTGATGTGACACATGATGCTGGCACCTACTGGATCCTTAAAGGCCACAAAAGTATAATGAAGTCATGAGAAGAAGTCTAAGAATCCACTACTCCAGTGTCTTAAATAAACACCAATTTTCAATCCAATGGCTTCCATTCATATTGACCTAGATGGTCTTAAACGTCTCTTAGGACCCTTCTGAACTCCTCATCAATCCAGAAGTTGATTCCTGTCATCCTCAGATATTCCAGAAACTTCTCAAAGTCCTAGTGAGCTGCCTGAAGTAACAAACACTTCTCATATTCAGGATGATACAGATAATCCAAATAATCCACTTAATGTCATCGTTAGCTTGCTCTTCCTACTGGTCGAAATCATGATATCAATGTTTTAAGTTGAACTTCATCATCTCATCCTCAAAGAATGACATCTAAAAAGTGTCCTCCGAAATCCCATGGTGAAAAGTCTTGGCTATCATGTATAAATCGGACCAACAGCAAGCAGAAGATTCTGCAGCTGAGATTCACTTGCAGAGCATCCAATCCTCCATCACCCAATTTACAGCATAATCCACTTGGATTACAATCTCTCCATGCAGTGGGTCGATAAGTGAGGGGAGGGGAGATGGAGAGAGGAGAAAAGGGTGGGCGCAGTGGAGGCACGCAGAGGATTGGGCGAGTAAGAGTTTTGTTGTCTCTAAGAGGATTAGTAGTGATTTCGGGAGGTTGGCCCTTGTCCATCCAATCAGTGTAAGTGAACAGCTGTGGTTTGTAGAAGGACAAGGCCACCTAGTGGGGATGTGATGGCCGTTTGTTTTACATGATCATTTGCTGGAGGCATCCAACATAAAAAAGTTCTAGCTCCTGTTCACAGAAATTGTATGGAAAAAAGTTCTTTTTAGACCTGAAAGGGAAAGATGAAATTAAATAGTTCATCAAAGGCTGAAAATGTTGTCTTCATTTACTTTTTATTTACTCATTATTTTTTAAAAATGTTGGAAATCTGTAACTGTTGAAATTTTGAATGTTGAAACTTGTTTTGTGTTCAATCGAAAAAGAAAATTCAGTCACTTGAGAGTGAATAAATGTTCATTCTACACTGAAAAACATAATTTAAAGATGATTTCTTGGATTTACTAAAGGTTTTTAAATTAATAGGTTGTAAACTATATGTGCTGAATTTAATACACAAATTAAGTTGAACATTACTAAATTTAATTGGTTCATTTAAATGAAACCCATCAAAAAAGTTTGCAACAGTTTTGCTGGACTCATTTTTGTCAGTGTATCTCTTTAAATATGGTTTGAAATTTAATCAGGTTTTGATACTGTTCTACTGTATTTTGCAAACAACTATAGTTTCAATCAAAACTGAAGAGTTTGCGTGTTGAGACAGTGATTCGTTCTTTAATGATTCAGCAGGTTTGAATTGGATATGCCAATAATTTAGTAACAATGTTATTCATGCTATTAGTTTTGTAGTGAAAATTCATTCATTTTCTATTTGACTTAGTTCCTTTACTAATCAGGAGTCACCACAGTATAGTATCCAGTATATGTTTTACACAGCGGATACCTTTCCAGGCGCAAACCAACACTGGGAAACACCATACACTCTCTTTCACACACATACGGCCAATTTAACCTATTCAACTCGCCTATACCACATGTCTTTGGACTGTGGGTGAAACCGGAACACCCGCAGGAAATCGACACAAACACGGAGAGAATGTGCAAACTCCACACAGAAAAGCCAACTGACCCAGCCGGTGCTCGAACCAGCTACCTTCTTGCTGTGAGGCGATCGTGCTACCCATCCGATCGGTGCCCCCTGTAAGAAAATAAATAAAAAAATAGTAAGATGGATTTTAATTGCATTTGATTTGTAGCACCCCTACTATACTAGTGCTTATTGGTGCTTAAATTAGAACCATGCCATTTATTTTTCATAAAAAATACAAAAAATTTCCCCTTTTAGTCTTGAAAGATCAGTGATGCATATTTGAAAGTAATTATAAAGTCACAAGAACCTAAAAAAGGCTGAATAATGTTGTTCACAGGTGAATTATTTATACCAAACACTGCAATATTCTATTTTTATAAGGATTTCCTTCAGCATTGATTGTAGCAGATAAATAAAATAAATCTGGTATTGTTCAAAATGTTTAATAGAATAATTTTCTCCAAAACATTCTATTGCTAGTTTTCAGATAATGATAAGAATATGTTAAATATCTTAAAATTATTTATGAGACTGTTGAATGCTAAATTCTGATTGGCTGATGACCATTAACACCTTAACAAGCATTGTAACTGCTCAGTAGACTTTTTGTGCATTGATGTGAAATAAAATCCTTAGAGTGGCATCAGAAACACAATTTGTCCAATAAAAAGTGTGAATTGATTTAGTTTAACAAACAGTTGAACTAGTTCCAGGCAAGTCTTGACTACATTACAGTTACATATCATGTAATAAATGATCATGCTGACTGATTTGTTATTTCACAGCCTACAACAATCAGAAAACTAATCAAAACAAAACAGAAGGCTTTAGATAAGATGTGTAAGAAACTAGTCCTATGAAAGCAGGAGCTGTTTAAGAACAAAACCTTGACAAATCTCAAAAAGTACAACATTTTAACAGTGTCTTTAAGTGTGATAACTGTAGTACAATACTACACTTAACTCCTGTGCTGTGTTGGTTTCTCTTGCCCTGGTTTTCCTACCTACCATTCAAAAAGTAGCCAACACAATTTGAATATTTGAACATTACATTGATGGTAGCATAATCTGATGGGCAGGATAAAATATGAGGACACTGGTCCATTGAATTATTGGAAAATAATTCACTGGTGCAGGAAGCCATGACAAACACTTCTGCCACCACCATTACTGGTGACTGGGCATTCTGAGACTGGCACAGATGGATAGCCACACACTTCTCTCGACTGAAGAAAGACTGAAACTCTGTGGCATAAGCCATTAATGAAGAATGATTATTGGTTCTTATCAAACAAGGTTATTTAATTCAGCTGTTCCCCAACTTTTCAGCCCACGATCCTCAAAATAACAATGCAAGTGATTCGCGACCCCCAATATCCTCTGAAGTGGTTATAGATGCACAAACCTTGTATGCAACAGAGCACACACACCAATAGGCCCAAGTCTAATCTTTGTTTAATTTTGGAGAATGTCACTCTGAGACTCTCCTCCATATTCAGATGTGGCCTTTATTTTAATGTATGTGAGTGTCGTAAAGGTGTCAGAAAGTTTAACCAGGTGCCAGAAAATCTATCTGTCTTAAATATATCATATTCACCCCAGGGGTCGAAATCAAATGGAAAAAAATTACAGGCGAATGGCTTTTTATTTGCATGTTGTTTTTAAATGTAAATATTAGCTATTTTTTCTTCTGTAGGTTATGAATAAAAAATGGTAATTCTAATAGTTTAATAAAATGAATTAGATTTTTGGAAATCACCAAGCGACCCCTTCTCATTGTCGTGCGACCCCCACTTTGGGAACCACCGATTTAATTTACCATTTACACCTCTTTCAGAACAGCAGCTGCCTCTGCTGCCAAACAATTACTGTGGCTAAAATGGTTTAAAAAAAAGTTAGTTAATCATCATTTCAAGATAAACACACAAACTAAATAACCCAACATGAATATTTCCTCATAAGTGTCTCAAAAGTGGTTTTGTCTAGTGATATTCGGCCACTTGGGTCTTGGTGCAGGTGTGAACGAATCTGATGACAGCACTCTGAAAATGAATTCCTTCAGTTTCAGGTAATTTTCACTGCCGTCTGATTAATAACAAAAAAAATGTATTTATTATCACAGTTCAAACATGGCAAGTGTATAACTCTTTCAGTATTATTAGTATAAACATATTATTTAAATGATAAATTCAAAATCATTTTAAACATGAGGACTAAATTGTGAACAAAGTACACTCTAAGAGTATTTTTATAGGACAGACAGATTATTTGCAATAGAATAAAAATAAACATATTGTTGTTCAGTTTACTAAACTGGTACTTGTAAGACATCAAGGCCCAGTTTCACAAACAGGGCTTAGATTAAGCCAGGACTAGGCCTTAGTTAAATTAGGCTATTTAAGCCACATTTATAAAAATGGCCTCAGAAAAATATACTACTGGTGTGCACCTGGTGATAAAATATGACACTGACATATTTTAAGACATCTCACCGCTAGTTATTTTGAGTTCATCCAGCTTAAACATGCAATTTAATCTTGACTAGCCTTAAACCTTGTTTGTGAAACCGGGGCCAAGTGTCTTCCTTCATAAACCATGCCATAAGAAAAAAAAATACTATAGGTTTTTTCAACCATTGCTACTACAGTAAATAAAAATTAATCTGTTGTGGTAAATATATAGTCACTGTGGTTATACAACAACTATGATGATTGAAACAAATTACTCCATACAGTACAATAAAGTACAACTATATAGTATAGTACAGGTCACTATAACTACATATTATAGTCTCATATTTCACTAAAACAATTTACTGCTGTAAAAAATAAAGTTTAGCACTTTTAGGTTAAAATGTTTATTACTATTTATCGGTTAACTAAGGTAAATACTACAGTATGCTGTAGGCTATTCGTTAACAAATTTTATTTTCACGTGGGCTATATTCCCCTATTGAGCAGCCAATGAGCTAATAAAGGGATTAAAAAGACAACTGTTAAAGACGAACACTGTAGTTAACCTGAATGTTCAAGCACTGACAGCGGTTTATACCGCTGGTTGTTATGACAGCAACTGAACCTACACTGACTGGACCGAGGTGGACTTGACACGGAGGAGTTGAAAAGTTTGAGGATCTTTTGAAGGCTTAAAAGTCAAGTTCTCCACCTGCTCTCGCTCTAAACTCATCATCTTCATCCCTTTTTTCTCTCTCCGGTGTCTCCTCAGCAGCACAACAGGGCTGACAAGGCTCCTGCTGGTTGTTCCTGCTGCTCCTCCGCCGGATGTCACAGATGCAATAAAATAATAAGGTAATAATGAAAGAATAAAAATTTTAAAATAATTGAAAAAAAAGGGAAAAAAAGCGTGGTTATGAAATTGATCCTGGGGTATTTTTTTTTAACTTAGCCAACTTGTTCATGTCAAAACAAAGAAAAAATAAACACATTTATTAGGGATATATAATCAATAGGGCTATATTTTAAATAATATTTATAGCTTTTGTACATTATATAAAATGTGTTAGGCCTATTCATTTTAATCTGAAATGTATCAATTTGTTTTAATCTAATTTGTATTTAATTATTTTAATCAATAATTGTTTTTTTCGGAATCTTTTGATCATATGTGTTGTGTTTTATAATTACTACATTTAATAGATCGATAATTGTTTCTACATTTTCAAGATATGAAGAAGTGACTCGTCGCTGGTATTTGGTTTGACCAGTCATATCCCAGAGCTGACAAAGCGAGCCGTCCAATCAAATCGTGAGATTTGGGTCTTGCCACGGCATGTTCCCAGAGCTCTGTCATTCTGCGGGTCCACGTGTACATTGAGGTACGTGAAATTAAATAAAATGAGTAAAGTACCACTTTCTTAACAACTGCTTTTCTGTCGGAATGTTTTATAACGTAACCAGAATTAGGTTAAGTATCCTTATCAAACGTAAAATCCGGTAAAAACGTGTTGTTTTCTTTGCTAAATGGTAAGCTAAGCTAGCTAATGCTAATGCTGAATGATTGTTCACGACATTGTTGTTGAAAATACATAACGACATATTTTAGGTAATTATTATCGTTTATTTTCACACCGTCTAATGTAGTAATAATGTTTGTTTATAAGGTATTATTAATATAAATGTTGTTAATATATTTTAGTACCTGGCAGCTGTATTATTGTCCATAAAGTAAAAAATATGATATAATATTTTCAAATGACGTTACACGTATGTATTTTTTTCTTTGGGGGTTTTTTCAACTACATTTGGACGTTTTTAATATGTTTTATGAATGTATTCCTCTAATTATTTTCTAATAAAAAAATGTAAGTGTCTTTGGAGTAATAGCTATACTATTACTCTGGAATTATTTTTTAATAAGGGATACCGTACTTTTGATTTCCCTTTACAGTTTATTTTAGGTTTGGAAGTGTGTTTTCCTGACTCTAAACTGATACACCTTTAATTATATTTCAGTATATGAAGTTGAAATTAAATATATTTTCAGTTTTTAATTTATTTAAAACTACATATGCAGGCTTTAATTAAAATATTTATTGTTTAATTGCATGACTTCAACTTTTTAAACATTGTCTTCTATGACTCAAAACCAGAGATGTCCAAAGTCTCACCTGAGAAGAAAGGGAGATCGATGAGGTGTCGAATGCCTTTGACAGAGATTGTCAATTTGTCATTTCAAATTTAACTCAACCTTTTGTTTCTTTGTTTTATTGCTGAGATACAAAAAAACTTAAATTAAATAATTCAAATACATGTTGTAAATGAATTAGACTTCTTTAATGTAAATACTATCACTTGACAGATAGAGGTAAATAAAAGTAGGTGAGAGCAGGAGCAGCTTGACTAGTGTATTCAGCATTGAACTCCATTGCATTATAAATGGAAAATATATTTTTACTGTAAGAAGTTCATTATAACTTCTTAAAAATTATACTGCATTATTTAATATGATTTAAAGTAACATTTTCTAGTTAAACTGTAATGTTAAACATTACAGAATAAATTAGGAAATTACTGGTGGCAAATTTAATATGCTTTGGTATATATTCGGCCCACAGCCCTCAATCAAGTTTGCTTTTTTCTCCTTTATGTAAACATTTGGGCACCCCTGCTCAAAACAGTTTTTTTTACAGTATCTTCAACTGCCAATTAACAACATTCGGTTTATTTATTTATTTATTTATTTTTTCAACAGATGTAAACCTGCTT